>NW_016963279.1:399-1185 GCF_001483705.2 Eufriesea mexicana
TCACCACTATATTAGTCGAAATGTCTATAAAATTGTATTTTCCATTCAAATTCTGTAGCATTTCAACCGCTATAGAATGTCAATAGTATCTTTCCTCCGTATTAACGGAAGAAAACGAGCTCACCACGATATAAGGTGAAATAGCCAATAAAATTGAATTTTCCAGTCAGATTCTACAGCATTGCAATGGCTACAGCATGCCAATAGAATCTTTCCTCCTTATTTATTGAACAAGATTAGCTCACCACTATATCAGTCGAAATGTCTATAAAATTGTATTTTCCAGTCAAATTCTATAGCATTTCAACGGCTATAGCATGTCAATAGTATCTTTCCTCCTTATTAACGGAAGAAAACGAGCTCACAACGATATAAGGTGAAATAGTCAATAAAATTGAATTTTCCAGCCAGATTCTATCGCATTGCAATGGCTATAGCATGCCAATGGAATCTTTCCTCCTTATTTAATGAACAAAATTAGCTCACCACTATATTAGTCGAAATGTCTATAAAATTGGATTTTCCATTCAAATTCTATAGCATTTCTACGGCTATAGCATGTCAATAGTATCTTTCCTCCTTATTAACGGAAGAAAACGAGCTCACCACGATATAAGGTGAAATAGTCAATAAAATTGAATTTTCCAGTCAGATTCTATCGCATTGCAATGGCTACAGCTTGCGAATAGCATCTTCCCTCATTATTTATGCAGGAAAACTAGCTCACCGCTATATTAGTTGGAAATGTCAATAAAATTGAATTTTCCAGCCAAATCCTATAGCATT
>NW_016963279.1:1309-1575 GCF_001483705.2 Eufriesea mexicana
GCATTGCAATGGCTATAGCATGCCAATAGAATTTCTCCTCCTTATTTATTGAACAGAATTATCTCACCAATATTTTAGTTGAAAATGTCAATAAAATTGAATTTTCCAGTCAGACTTTTCGGCATTGCAATGGCTATAGCATGCCAATAGGATCTTTTCTCCATATTTATACAAGAAAATTTGCTCAACTCGATATTAGTCGAAATGTCAATAAAATTGAATTTTCCAGCCAAATCCTATAGCATTTGAACGGCTATAGCATGTCA
>NW_016963280.1:0-501 GCF_001483705.2 Eufriesea mexicana
TATCCATCCATACATCCATCCGTCCAAACATTCATTCACCCATAAGGCCATTCATCCATACAATCGTCCATCCATCCATCAAAACACTCATCCATCCATTCATGCATCCGTTCACACAACCATCCATCCATGCATCCATACATCCACACATCCATATATCCATAAATCCATCTATCCGTACTTTCTTCCATCGATACATCCATCCATCCATACATCCATACATACATCAGTACATACATCCATCCATCCATATATCCATACATATATACATCCATACAGCCACACATCCGTACATCCATATATTCGTACATCTATACAACGATACATGCACACATCTATACATCCATAAATCCGTCCAACCATACAACCATCCATGCATCCATACATCCATACATCCATCGAACCAAGTCCATCGAACCATAAATCCATCCATCCATTCTTCAACCCATCCATACATCCATCGATCCATACATCCATCCACACATACGTCCATCCACCAAC
>NW_016963281.1:0-263 GCF_001483705.2 Eufriesea mexicana
GCATTGCAAAGCCTATAGCACGCCAATAGTATCATTCCTCCTTACCTATGCAAGGAAGTCAGCACACCGCGAAATTAGTCGATAATGTCAATAAAATTGAATTTTCCTGGAAGATTCTATTGCATTGCAATGCCTATATCACGCCAATAGAATCTATCCTACTTATAAATGCGAGAATGTTATCTCACCACGATATAAGTCAAAAATGTCAATAAAATTGAATTGTCCAACAACAATCTATACCACTGCATTGTCTACAGCAC
>NW_016963282.1:0-1035 GCF_001483705.2 Eufriesea mexicana
CCGTCCAAACAAACAGCCATCCATCATACATACATCCATACGTACATCCACACATCCGTACATCCACCCATTCACACATCCGTACATACACCCATTCACACATCCGTACATTCATCCATACATACATCCATACATACATCCATACCCACACCCATACGTACATCCGTAGATGTACACTTACATACATCCTTTCATACATCCATCCATCCATCCATACATGCACCCATACATATGATCTCGCATTCACGCATCCATACATGCATACATACGTTCTTACATACATCCGTACATACATCCATACATCCATACACAAACCCATACACTCACACATACAAACATGCATACACACATCCGCACATACAGCCATACATACAGCCATAGATCCAACCAAACACACATCCGTACATTCGCCCTTCCATACACGCACCCGTACATCCATCCATCCATCCACACATCCATAAATCCATCTAACCATACATCCATCTATCCATACATCCATACGTCCATACATTCACCCATCCATACATCGACCGATCCAAACATCCACACATCCATAAATCCATCTAACCATACATCCATCTATCCATACATCCATACGTCCATACATTCACCCATCCATACATCGACCGATCCAAACATCCACACATCCATACATCGATCGATCCATTCATCCATCCACCCACCCATCCAGGCATTCATACATACATCAATAAATACATCCATACATACACCCATACTTACATCCATACAAACATACATACATACATCCACGCATACATCCATACATTCATCCATACAAACAATCATACATACTTCCATGCATGCATCCATACATTCAACCATACAAACATCCTTACATACGCCCGTTCTTCTGTCCATCCACACATCCGTTCATCCACCCACACATCAATACATCCACATCCGTACAACCATACCTTCGTACATCCATTCTTACATACATATAACACCCATTCACCCATACATCCGTACATCCATACATTCGTACTTCCATACATCCACACATCCACACATCAA
>NW_016963283.1:0-1207 GCF_001483705.2 Eufriesea mexicana
CTAACGTGCAGCGATCACTACTGTTGGCCTCCCAAGAGTCCAGCAGAGCATATTAGAGGAGTGAAGAGCGCAGAAATCCATATGATCGCAGTTTATAGCAGATAAGTCGATGCAATCCAAGCCCAAACAATTCTAGCATAGCATAACCAAACGTATCCTGTCTCAAACTAATGTGCCGAGACCACCATTACTGGCGTCCCCACGGCCAAGGAGAACATACTATGTTACGGTATAGCGCAGAAGACCTTCGTATTAGAGTGTAAGGATCAAAAGTCAAAGATACCTGAACATAACGCCACCTAACCTAACCTAACCAAACGTAGTCTACCACAAAATAATGAGCCGATACCACTATTGCTGCCTTTCCCAATGCCAAGCTGAACATATTAGAGCACATTAGGGAGCTGAAATCCGCCGAATGCAGTGTATAGCGCAAAAGTCAAGGCTATCCTCTCCTAACATAAATATCTTAACAAAACCGAACGCAATCTAACGCAACCTGTCGTGCAGAGGCCACTATTGCTGGCATCCCCAGAGTCGAGCAGGGTATGGTTGAGCTCAGTGGAGAGCTGAAATCCACCGAATAGCAGTCTTTGCCCGGAAAATCAAATCTATCCATGCCTAACGCAAGCAAGCGAACCTTAACAAACGTAACATAACACAACCTAACGTGCTGAGACCACATTTGCTGACCTCCCAAGTGACATGCAGAGCACATTAGAGCACAGTAGAGCGCACAAATTCACCGGTCAGGTGTGTATAACACAAAGTCAAAGCTGTCCTTGCCAAACCTAACCGAACGTAGCGTAATCAAATTCAACATAACACGACATAACTGCACTAAACCGCTATTGCTGACCTCGCCAGAGCCAAGGAGAGTATGCTGCAGCACAGTGGATCTCAGTGACGTGCAGCGTTTCGGTGAATAGCACAAAAGTCAAAGATTATCAGGCGAAACTTTATCTAACCTGACCCAAACTAACGCTGCCTAACTCAGCATAACGTGCGAAGACCACTATTGCTGTCAACCCCAGAGACAAGTTAAACATAACAGATTACAGTGGAGCGCCGAAATCTGCCGAATGGCAGTGTACAGCACGGAAGACAGAGCTATACTCTCCTATCCAAACCAATCGCAACATAACCAAACGTAACGTAACTCAACCTAACGTTCAGCGAAGACTACTGCTGGCCTCTGCAGTGACGA
>NW_016963284.1:0-771 GCF_001483705.2 Eufriesea mexicana
TATCCTAACCTAACCAAACGGGACCTCACCGCAAGCAGCATAACTAAATCTAACCTGCCGAGATCACTATTGCTGGACTTCGCAGCGCAAATCAGGCCGTATAACAGCACAGTAGAGCGGACAGCTCCACTGAATAGTAGTACATGGCCCAAAAGAAAATTCTAGCCTCTCCTAACCTAACCAAACTTATCCTACCCACACGCAGCCTAACACAAGCTAACGATGCAATTCCACTATTGCTGGCCTCCTGAGAGCCGTGCACAGTATAGTAGAGCAATGTAGGACGCAGAAATCCACCGAACAGCATCGAATGGCACAAAAGTTAAGGTTATCCTATCTTAACATACCAAAACCTAACATAAGCAGACGTAACGTACCCAAACTGACGTACCACGACCGCTATTGCTGGCCTCCTGAGAGCCGTGCACAGTATAGTAGAGCAATGTAGGACGCAGAAATCCACCGAATAGCAGTGTGTGGTTCAAAATTCTAAGCAACCCTTTACTAACATAACCCAACGTAACATAACCGAACGCAACGTAACTCGGACTAACGTACCGCGGACAATACTTCTGGAATTCCCAGAGCAAAACAGGGAATACTCGATCACAGCAGAGCGCAGAAATCCGCCGTGTACCAGTGTATAGCGCTAGAGTCAAATGTACCCTGTCCTAACATAACGACACATAACACGAGCAAGCGTTACCCAACTCAACCTAACGTGGCTAGAAAGCTATTGCTGACCGCCACAGTGTCGAGCAGTGTATAGAA
>NW_016963285.1:0-604 GCF_001483705.2 Eufriesea mexicana
CATTGGATTGCAGGCGATAGGCGATCTAATCACCAAGCTATGGCAGCTTATAGGTTTTGTATAAACTTTTTCTCTGGCAAGTGGATGGCTGTACTTGCCATCGGATTGAAGCGGTTATGCCATCTATTCGCCATTCTATAACAGGTTATAGATTTTGAATATATCTCTTCTCTGGCAAGTAGGTGGCTATACTTGCCATTGGATTGAAGCCGTTAGTAGATCTATTACAATGCTACAACAGGTTATAGATTCTGAATAGGACTATTTTCTGGCATGCATATGGCTTTACTTGCCATAGGATTGAATGCGGTAGGCGATTTTTTCGCCAAGCTATAACAGGTTATAGATTTCGAAGAGACCTATTTGCTGGCAAGTAGATGGCTGTACTTGCCATTGTTGGAAGGCGTTAGGCGATCTATTCACCAAGCTATAACAACGATTTCGAAGAGACCTATTTGCTGGCAAGTAGATGGCTGTACTTGCATTGTTTGAAGGCGTTAGGCGATCTATTCACCAAGCTATAACAGACAATAAATTTTGAATAGGCCTATTCTCTGGCAAGTAAGTGGCTGTGCCTGCCGTTGGATTGAAGGCGTTAGGCGAT
>NW_016963286.1:0-270 GCF_001483705.2 Eufriesea mexicana
ACGCCTTCAATCCAATCGCAAGTACTGCTATCTACTTTCCTGACAATAGGTCTATTCAAAATTTATAATCTGTTATAGCTAGGGGAATAGATCGCCAAAAGCCTTCAATCCAGTGGCATGTACAGCCATATACTTGCCAGAAAATAGGTCTATTCAAAATCTATAACCTATTACAGCTTGGTGAATAGATCGCCTATCGCCTTCGATCCAATGGCAATTACAGCTGTGTACTTGCCAGAGAGTAGGTCTATTCAAAGTCTATAATCTGTT
>NW_016963286.1:381-825 GCF_001483705.2 Eufriesea mexicana
AACGCCTTAAATCCAATGGCTAGTAGAGCCATCTACATGTCAGAGAATAGGTCTATTCAAAGTATATAATCTGCTGTAGCTTGGTAAATAGGTCGCCTAACGCCTTCAATTCAATGACAACTACAGCCATCTACTTGCCAGAGAATTGGTCTATTCAAAATCAATAATCTGTTATAGCATGCTGAATGGGTCGCCTAACGCCTTCAACCAAATGGTAAGTACAGGCATCTTCTTCCCAGAGAAGAGGTCTATTGAAAATCTATAGTCTGTTATAGCTTGGTGAATAGATCGCCTAACGCATTCAAGTCGCCTGCAATACATTGGCAAGTACAGCCATGTACTTGCCAGGGAATAAGTCTATTAAAAATCTATTATCAGTTGTAGCATGGTGAATAGATTGCCTAACGCCTTCAATCCAATGGCAAGTACTGCAATCTTCTTGCC
>NW_016963287.1:0-927 GCF_001483705.2 Eufriesea mexicana
GTCAATAAAATAATATTTTCCAGACAGATACTTCTGGATTGCTGTGGAGAAAGCACTCCGAATCGTTTTTTTCTCCTTTCGTATGCAAGGAAGATAGCTCACCACGGTATTAGACGAAAATGTCAGTAAAATTGAAATTTCCAGCCAGATTCTATAGCATTGCAAAGCCTATAGCACGACAATAGATTCTTTCCTCCTTATTTATGCGAGAAAGTTAACTCACCACGATATTAGCCGAAAATGTCAATAAAATTTTATTTTCCATCCAGATTATATAGCATTTCAGTGGGTATAGCTCGCCAATAGAATCCACCCTGCTTATTTAGGCACGAAGGATTGCTCAAGACTGTTCATCACTTTAATAGTCGAAACTGTCAATAATACTGAACTTTCCAGCCAGATTCTGCAGCATTGCAACACCCACAGCACGCAAATAGGATATTTCCTCCATACTTATGCCAGGAAGCTAGCTCAACATGATATTAGACGAAAATGTCAATAAAATTGAACTTTCCAGCTCGATTCTGTATCATTGCAATGACTATAGCACGCCAGTAGAATCTTTCCCCATTATTTATACAAGAAAGTTAGCTCAACACCACGATATTAGTCGAAGATGTCAATAAAATTGAAATTTCCGGCCACTTTCTACAGCATTGCAAAGGCTACAGAACGCGAAAAGGACCTTTCCTGCATACTTATGCAAGGAAGCTGGCTCACCACGATATTAGTCGAAAATGTCAATAAAATTGAATTTTCCAGCAAGTTTCTATAGCATTGCAATGCCTATAGCATGCCAACAGAATCTTTCCACCTTGGTTATGCAAGAAAGTTAACTCACCACGATATTAGCCGAAAATGTTTATAAAATTGAATTTTCCAACCACATTCTACATCATTGCAGTGTATATATCACGCCAATAGAAT
>NW_016963288.1:0-1675 GCF_001483705.2 Eufriesea mexicana
CCGCGACAGCTAGTGCTGGCATCCCCATAGCTGAGCAGAACATACTAGAGTACACTAGAGCGCTGATATCCAGCGTATAGCGATGTACAGCGCATAAGCCGAAGCTACCCTGTCCTTATGTATCCAATCCTAACATAACCAAACGTAACATATACCAACTGTACGTGCCAAGACAACTACTGCTGGCCATCACAGAGTTGAGGAAAGCATATTAGAGGACAGTAGGTCGCAGAAATCCCTGGAAACGCATTCTACAGCACAAAAATGACAGCAATCCAAACCTAACCCAGGCTAACGTAACCCAATCAAACGTACCCTAACTCGACATAAGGTGCCGCGACCAGTATTGCTGGCCTCACCAGGGCCAAGCGGAATATAGTAGAGCCGATTCGAGCGTAGAAATCCTCCGAATAGCAGTGTATAGCATGGAAGTCAAAGATAACCTGACCGAGCTTATCCCATCCTAACCTTACCGAACGTGTCATATTTCAAACTGAAGTGCCGAGAACACTATTGCTGGCCCTCCCACGGCCAAGCAGAAGATATAACAAAGCAGTAGAGCGCAGAAATCAGCGGGTAGCAGTGTATATCGCAAATGTCTAAACTATCCTTTCCTAACCTCACCAGACGTAACACATCCAAACGTAACATAGCTCAACCTAACGTGCCGAGGCCACTATTCCTGGCCACCCCAGAGCCAAGCAGATTATGCCAGAGCCATTAGAGCGCAGAAGTCCACCGAACAGCAGAGAATATCACAAAAGTCAAGGCAGCCTATCCTAACCTAGTCAAACGTAGCATATCCGAGCGCAGCTTAACTCAACTTCTCATGACGAGACCACAGCTGCTGCCCTCCACATAGACAAGTAGAATGCGCTAGAGCACCCTAGTGTGCAGAGATCCACAGAATTGGAGTGAATAGCACAAAAGCCGAAGTTACCCTGACATAACGTGGCCTATCCAAACCCAACTAAACGTAGCATAGATCAAAGCAACGTGCCGAGACCATTGGTCCTGTCGTCCCAGAGCTAAGCAGAGTGTAGTAGAGCGCAGTGGATCTCAGATATCCACCGAAACAGTGCACAGCGCTGAAGTCAGAGCTATCATGACCAAACGTAACCTAACCTAACTTAACCAAACGTAACCTAACACAACCTGATGTGGCGCAACCTCTATTCCTCGCCTCCCCAGACTGGAGCAGAGTATAGAGCAACATAGGGCGTTGAAATCAACCAAATAGCAGTCTATAGCGAGAAAGTCAGGGTAACCATAAGCGAACCTTCCTATCCTTGCCTAATGAAACGTAGCCTATCGTAACCGAGCGTGCCGAGATCACCAGCACTGACGACCCCAGAGGCAAGCAGAGCGCATTAGAGCACATTAGAGCGCAGAGATCCATGGAATAACAGTGTATAGCACAAAAGTCAAAGTAGCATCTCCTAACCCAGCCAATCGTAACACATAAAAACGTTACCTATCTCAACCCAACGTGACGAGACCACTATTGTTGGTCTCCACGGAGACAAGCAGAATATACTAGATCACAGTAGTGCGCAGGAGGCCACTACATTGCAGTGAATAGCACAAAAGCCGTAGATACCCGAACCAAATGTGGCCTCACCAAACATACCAAAACGTAGCGTAGATCAACCTAACGTGCCCAGACAACTATTGC
>NW_016963289.1:0-623 GCF_001483705.2 Eufriesea mexicana
GAAGAGGATGGCTTTGACTTTGGTGCTATGGTCCGCTATTGGGTGGACCACTGCCACGTACAGTGCTTTAATATTTTCAGCTTTGCACAGGGAGGGGTAGCAACAGTGGCCTTGGCACGTTATATTGAGTCAGGTTACATTCGTCTAGGTTGGGTTGGGCCATGTTTGGTCAGGATAGATTCAACTTTGACGCTGTACGCAGCTGCTCGCTGGATTTCTGCGCACTACTGTGCACTGGTTTGTCCTGCTTGGATCTGGGGAGGCCAGCAATAGTGGCTTCTGCGTGTTACATTTTGTCCTGTTACGTTCGGTTAGGTTGGGACATGCAAGGCTTTGTCAGCATAGCTTTAACTCCGGTGATTTACACTGCTATTCGGTAGGCTTCTGCGCTCTACTGCGCTCCAGTATGTTCTGCTTGGCTCTGGCTAGCGCAAATTAGCGCAACAATAGCGGTCTCAGCGCGTTAGGCCATGTCAGGTTATGTTTGATTATGTTCCGTTGGTTTGGGTTAGGCCTGGGTGGCTACGACTTTTCTGATCCACACTGCGGTTATATGGATATCTGCGTTCGACTCGCCCGTAACGTGTTATGCTTGGCTCTGCGGGGGCCAGCAATGGTGGCCG
>NW_016963290.1:0-634 GCF_001483705.2 Eufriesea mexicana
GGTGGCTCACCGCGATATCAGACGATAATGTCAATAAAATTGAACTTTCCAGAGAGATTTTATTCCATTGCAATGGTTATAGGTTGCCAATATAATCCTTCCTCCTTGTTTATGCAAGGAAGTTAGCTCACCACGATATCAGTCGAAAATATCAATAAAATTGATTTTTCCAGCCAGATCCTATTCCACTGCAATGGTTATAGCTTGCCAATACAATCTTTCCTGCATGTTTATGCAAGAAAGTTGTCTCACCACAATATTAGTCAAAAATGTCAATAAAATTGAATTTTCCAGACAGATTCTTCTGCATTGCGGTGGACATAGCACACCAAAAGGACTTTTTCTCCTTACGTACGCAAGGAAGTTATCTCACCACGGTATTAGTCGCAAATGTCTATAAAATTGAATTTTCCATCCAGATTCTATAGACAGGACTGCAATGCCTACAGCACGCCAATAGAACCTTGCCTCCTTATTTATGCAAGAAAGTTAGCTCTCCGCGATATTAGTCGAAGATGTAAATAAAATTGATTTTTCCAACCAGATTCTTTGGCATTCCAATGGCAATAAAACGACAAAGGTATCTTTCCTGCATACTTATGCAAGGAAGCTGGCTCACCACGATATTAGTCGA
>NW_016963291.1:0-704 GCF_001483705.2 Eufriesea mexicana
TCTCCTGCGCTGAGTGGTGGTGGGTCTCGATTGCTGATGTTGTGGTCGTGATGGAGTTTAGAGTGAATCTTGATGTGGTCGTAATGGAGGTTTTACTGAGAATCTTCTTGTGAATGCCTTGTCGGTAGTTTTATAAGGTTTGACTGTCTTCTAATTGGTTGGTATGATATTGGAGGTTGATGTTACTTCAGCGTCCTTCGGTGGTGGTGGCTGCTTAAACATTTCGCCTCTTATGACCATCGTCTAAGAGGCTCAGATATCGGTCCTTGTCATGGTTTATATTAGCGGTGGGTTAGGCGACGCTGAGTTTATACAAAGGGATACTTACAATAAAGGCATGAAACAGGCCTACACTTAACCTGGGACATTGCGGTCCTAGGGCCGCAACAACATCTTTTATGCATTTGACCTCTTTGGTAAGTCAGGATAAATTAATTGGTTTTTAATTAATTAATTAGGAATAATTATTGCACAGAGGGTGAACTGATACCGAAGATAATATAGATTTTTCATTAATTACTATCTTTTATACAAGTAGTTTGCGAATTACATGTATACATTACAAAGACTAATTTGCAAACAGTTTATAAATTATTACACAGATTATTAGTAACAAATTCAGATTAGTAATAAAAAATTGCTCACGAAGGAAGTTTAAAATAAAGGTGAAAAAATGAATAAATTATTGGCTAATATTTGAACAT
>NW_016963292.1:0-205 GCF_001483705.2 Eufriesea mexicana
TGCTATAGAATCTGGCTGGAAAATTCAATATTATAGACGTTTTCGACTAATATCGTGGTGGTCCAACTTTCGTGCATAAATAGGTAGGAAAGATACCAGTGGCGTGATATAGCCATTGCAATGCTATAGTATCTGGCTGGAAAATACATTTTTATTGACATTTTCGACTAATATCGTGGTGAAATAACTGTATTGCATAAATAAG
>NW_016963292.1:278-515 GCF_001483705.2 Eufriesea mexicana
CTTTTTTATTGACATTTTCGACTAATATCGTGTTGACCTAACTCTCTTGCATATATAAGGAGGTAAGATTCTACTGGCGCGCTATAGCCATTGCAATGCTATAGAATCTGTCTGGAAAATACAGTTTTACTGACGTTTTAGACTAATATCGTGGTGACCTAACTTTCTTGTATTTATAAGGGGGAAAGATTCTACTGGAATGCTATAGTCACTGCGATGCTATTGAATCTAGTTGGA
>NW_016963293.1:0-1025 GCF_001483705.2 Eufriesea mexicana
CAGGATATATAATAAAGCATATAGCATATATAATAAATTGTTGGCAAAAGGGACAACATTAGTGGGAACAATATGTGCAAACAGAAGAAAATTGCCCGCACTTGCGAAAACGGCAAAAGATAACATGAAGCTTTTTTCTACAGTAGTGTAAAGATCAAATGACTGCACGCTAACAATTCATAAATCAAAACCGAGAAAAAAAGTTATGATACCGAGTACTAAACATAAATCCTTTAAAACCAAAAGCAATAGGAAGAAAACACCCGAAACAATCTGTTTAAGATTATTTAGTCACACGCGTTGTCCCATCTTGCGACAAATCCCAGACCTAGAAGACCCGTTACGGTCTTCTGGCAGCCAGATCCTAACTGCTGTTTTATTTTAAGTTTCGTGCCTTCTATTTTCTTCATTTTCAATCCACTTTACAAACTGTTCTTTATTTCCCTCGGGTCACCGGACACGTGGCATTCTTTAGCCATTGATTTAGAAAGCAGGCAACAGCACTTAGGATTTGGCTGACAATAGACTTGCAAAAGAATGGACCAGCCCATGTACGATGTCACGAATTTCGAAGTCATAAAGTAACGGGCACATCAAGAAGGGTCACTTCACTCGGGGCAATTGATTCGCGAACCGAGGGCCCACCCTCGGTCCTGTCAACCACCAATGAGAGAATCCAATTCCCTTTCTTCAATCCTTGACTTCGAAAGATTGGGCATCGCACAGTTAGTTCTCCAGTATCCATCACACAGTCAGTTCTTCAGTATCCACCAAACAGTCAGTTGTTAAGTACACATCAGCAAATTCGTCAGTCAACATCAATCAGTCACAACACGCAGTCTGCACAGACTGTCTGCATCACTCAACCAGTTTTATAGATAATCAGTCCCGTGGATTGACTATCTGTTATAAAATCAAATCAACTCAGCATTCAACTCAAGTCCAAGCGTTGGACCACCGAATGGAAGCCAGCCGAATCATTTGGTCCTTCACGCCTGTCTATTTCACACGTTGGCCTTACAACC
>NW_016963294.1:0-1128 GCF_001483705.2 Eufriesea mexicana
GTAACTCAATAAATCGTGCCGCGACCATTGCTTTGGGCGTCCCCGAAGCCAAGGACAATATAGTAGAGCACATTAGATCACAGGAATCCAACAAATATTAGCGTAAAGGACGAAGTCAGAGATACCCTAACCGACATTAACCTAACCCGACCTAACTGAACGTAACCTAACTAGAACCAACGTGCCACGACAGCCACTGCTCGCCTCCCCATAGTCGAGCGGAGTATAGTGGAGCAATGTAGAGCGCGGAAATGCACCGAATAGCAGTGTATAGCACAAAAGTCAGCGAAGCCAGCCCACTAACCCAATGATACGTAACCGAACTCGACCTAATGTGCCGAGACCACTATTACTGGCCACCATAGAGCCAAGCAGAGCACATTGACGAACAGAACAGCGCAGAAATTCCCGGATAGCAGAGTTTAGCACAATAGTCTAACCCATCCTATCCTAACCTCACAAAACGTAGCATATCCAAGCGTAGCGCAACACAATCTATCTTGCCGAGGCCTCCACTGCTTGTTTCCACTGGTCCAAGCAGAATATACTAGAGCATAGCAGGGCGCAGAAATCCACCACATTGCTGTGTATAGCACAAAAGTCAGCGTAGCCAGCCCAACCTAGCCGAACGTGACATGTTCAAACGTAGCCTGTCTCGACCTAACATGGCGAGACCATCATTGTTGGCCTCCACAGAGGCAAGCAGAATGCACCAAAGCACAGTAGTGCGCGGAAACCCATCGCATTGCATTGAACAGCACAAAAGGCGAAGATCCCCTGACCTAACCTGTCCAAACCTAACATAACCGAACGTAACATAACTAGACCAAACGTGCCGAGATCACTATCGCTGGCCTCCTACAGAGCCAAGAAGAAAATATAAGAACGGAGTAGAGCGCAGAAATCCGCGAATAGCAGTGCATAGCGCAAAAGTCTTGACTATCACATCCTAACCCCACCAAACGTGACATACCCGAACGTATCAAAGCTCAAACTAACCTACCGAGACCTCTGCTGCTGGCAACACCAGAGGCAAGCAGAACACACCAGAGCACGCTGGAGCGTAGGAGCCCACCAAATAGAAGTGTATAGCACAGAAGTCGAAGATATCCTTTCTTAATTTATCCA
>NW_016963295.1:0-485 GCF_001483705.2 Eufriesea mexicana
ATATTAGTCGAAAATGTCATTAAAATTGAACTTTTCAGCCTGATTCTATAGCATTATAATGGCCATAGCACGGCAATAGAATCTTCACTCCATATTAATGGACGAAAGTTAGCTCACCACGATATTAGTCGAAAATGTCAATAAAACAGAATTTTCCAGCCTGATCCTAAAGCATTGCAATGTCACAGCACTCCAATAGAATCTTTCCTCCTTATTTATGCAAGAAAGTTAGCTTACCATGATATTAGTCGAAAATGAAGATAAAATAGAATTTTCCAACCTGATTCTATAGCATGGCTACGGCTATAGCACGCCAATAGAAACTTTCCTCCTTAGTTATGCAGAAAGTTAGCTCACTTCGATATTAATCGATAATGTGAATATATTGAGTTTTCCACTCAAACTCTATAGCATTGCAATGGCTATAGCACGCCAATAGGTTCCTACTTCTTTATTTATGCAAGAAAGCTAGCACACCAGGATAC
>NW_016963296.1:0-360 GCF_001483705.2 Eufriesea mexicana
CCAAGCAAGCCTAACCTAACCAAATGTACCCAAGCCCAACCCAACCCGCCGCGGCCGCTATTTCTGGCCTACGCTGAGTCGAACAGGGTAGAGTAGAGCAACGTAGAGCCCATAATGCAGCGAAAGGCAGCGTGTATCCCAAAGGTCGAAGCAATCCTATCCTAACCTATCGATACTTAATAAGACCAATCGTAGCATAACTTAAAGTAATGGTCCGAGACCACTATTACTGGAACCCGCAGAGCCAAGCAGAACACATTAGTGCATGGTAGAGCGCTGGCAGCCACCAAACAGCAGGGAATAGCACAAATGTCAAGGATACCCTTACCTTACCAGACCTAACCTATCCCAACCAAATGT
>NW_016963296.1:1515-3172 GCF_001483705.2 Eufriesea mexicana
GGTAGTTCCGACACTTGCGAAGTACACTGCTATTCGGTGCGTATCTGCGTTCTACTATGCTCTAGTTTGACCTGTTTGGCCCAGGCAAGGCCAGCAATTCTGTTCCCGGCTCATTAGTTTGTGGTAGGATTCGTTTGGATACGTTACGTTTCGCTACGGAAGGATAGAATAGATCCAACCTTTGTGCTGTACACTGTTATTTGGTGGATTTCTGCAACCTAGCCTCCTCTAATAAATTCTGCCTGGCTCTGTGGAGGACAGCAATAGTGGTGGTAGCACGTTTGGTTCAGCTTGGTTACATTTCGTAGTGTTTGGCTATGCTGGGTTAGGTTGGGATAGCTACGACTTTTGCGATACGCACAACAATGCTATGGACTCCAACGCCCTATTGTCTGCTATCGCACTCTGCTCGTCTCCGGGACGCCAGGAATAGCGGTCGCGGCACGTTATGTTGAGTTATGTTATGTCTGGTTAGGTAAGGTTTGGCTATGTTAAGATGGGATAGGTTTAACTTTTGTCTATGCACAGCTATGCGGCGAATTTCTGCGCCCTACTGCGCTCTAATATGCTCTTCTTGGATTTGGGGAGGACAGCAATGTCGGTTTCGGCACGTTACTTACAGTTAGGTGACGTTCGGTTGTGTTAAGTTTGGTCAAGTTTAGTCTGAATAGCTTTAACATTGGTGCCATACCCTTCCATTCTTTGGATTTCTGCGTTCTACTGTGCTCTAACATTTTCTACTTGTCTCTGGGGAGGCCAGCAATAGCGGTCGTGCCACGTTTGGCTGGTATATGTTTCGTTCGGAATTGCTAGGTTAGCCTAAGTTTGGATAGGATAGCTTTAACTTTTGTGCTGTACGTACGTGTCGAGGCCGTTATTGCTGCTCTCGTCAGATCTAAGCAGGACATATGAGCGCAAAGTAGAGCGCAGAACACCACCGAATATATGTGTACAGCACAAAAGCTAAAGCTATCTTGACCAAACTTTGTCTACCACAGCATAACCGAGCGTACCACAACCCAGCCGAACGTGCCGCGAACCCTATTGCTGGCCTGCACATATCCAAGCGGAATAAATTAATGGAGAGCAGGACGCAGGAATCCATAGAACCGCAGTGTATGTCGGAAAAGTGAAAGCCGCCCAAACCTAACCCAAACCAGCAGAACATAACAAAACATAGCATAACTCAGCCTAACGTGCCGATACAGCTATTGTTGTCCTTATCAGGGCCAAGCGGAAAACATTGGAGCACTGTGGGGCGCAGAAGGCCACCTAATAGCAGACTACAGCACTAGAGTTATAGCTATCATCCCCTAACCTAAATTATCGTTACACAGCCGAATGTACCGCAACTTACACTAACGTGCCGAGACCGCTATTGTTGCCACCCCAGGGCCAAGCTGGACATACAAGAGCACATCAGAGCGCAGAAATCCTTCGAAAAGCAGTGCACAGAACAAAAGTTAATGCTGTCCTAATAAAACATAGCATAAACCAGGCAAACCGGTCGTAACCCGACTCAGCATAACATGCCCAAACCACTATTCCTGGCCTTCCAGAGCAAGGCTGATAATACCAGGGTTCTGTAGGGCGCAGAGATCCACCTAATAGCGGAATATAGCACTAAAGGCGAAAATATCCTCTCCTAACCTATCTT
>NW_016963296.1:7032-7557 GCF_001483705.2 Eufriesea mexicana
AAAGCTATCCTCTCCTAACCTCACCGATCGTAACGTAACCAAACGTAACCTATCCCAACCTAACGTGCCGAGACAGCTATTGCTGCACTTCTCAGAGCCAAACAGGACATTCTAGATCACAGCAGAGCGCAGAAATCCACCGAGCAGCAGTGTACAGCACAAGAGTCAAAGATATCCTAACCAAACTTAGGCAAACCCAGCCTAAACCGTCGCAACCCGTCTCAACGTAACGTACCGAGGCCGCTATTGTTGCCCTCCCCAGAGCTGAGCAGGGCGTACCAGAGCAGAGTAGAGCGCAGAAACCCACACAGGAGCAGTGTACAGCACAAAATTTAAGCAACCCAGACCAAATATTACCTAACCAAGCCTATCCGAACGTAACATGACTGAACATGTAGTGCCGAGATCACTTTTGCAGGCCTACCCAGAGACAAACTGACATTATTAGAGTACTCTATGGCACAGAAATCCACATAGTAGCCGACTACAACGCTAAAGGCGATGCTATCACCACCTAACCTAACC
>NW_016963297.1:0-440 GCF_001483705.2 Eufriesea mexicana
GAAAAGTGCCCTCGGCTCATTAGGTATTGTTATGTTGCGTTTGGTTAGGTTAGGTTTAGACAGCTTTGGTCAGGATAGCATTCACTTTTATGCTATACACTGTTCTTCCGTGGATTTCAGCACTGTACAGTCCTCTAACGTGCTCTGAGTTTATGCTATACACTGTTCTTCCGTGGATTTCAGCACCGTACAGTCCTCTAACGTGCTCTGATTTGTTCTGGGGAGTACAGCAATGGTGGCCTCGGCACACTAGGTTGGGTTAGGTTACGCTTGACTCGGCCAGGCTAGGATATGTTTGTCTTGGATGGGTTCGTCTTTTGTGCTGTACACTGCTATTCGGTCGATATCCGTGCACTGCATTGCTCTACTAGCATCTGCTTTTCTCTGGGGAGGGCAGCAATGCTGGCCGTGGCACGTTTGGTTGAGTCAGGCTGCTTTTG
>NW_016963298.1:0-1449 GCF_001483705.2 Eufriesea mexicana
AGTATCTAGCGCAAACGTGAAAGATAACATATCCTGACCTGACCATTCGTTACTGTACCAAACATACTGAACACAAACTAACGTGCCGACAGCACTATTTCCGGCCTCCCCGTAGCCAAGCAGAGTATATTAGAGCACATTAGAGCACAGAAATCCGCCGAATAGTAGTGTACAGCACAAAAGACAAAGTAGCCAATCCTAACCTAGCCAAACGTGACATACCCAAACGTAGCCCAACAGAACCTAACATAGCGAGACCACTACTGCTGGCCTCGACTGAGGCAAGCAGAATGTACTAGAGCACGTTAGAGCGTAGAAATCCGCCGCATTGCAGTGAATAGCACAAAAGTCGAATATATCAGCACCCAACCTGGCCTAATGCAGAAAAGCCACGCAGAATGTAGTAGGACAGAGTCGATCACAGGAGTCCATCGTATAACAGCGTATAGCACGAAAGTCGAAGCCACCCTTAACAAACTTAGCTAACATTAAATAGCCAAACGTAACCTAAACGATCTAACGTGCAACGACCGCTGTTGCTCGCCTCCCCAGAGGAGAGCGGAGCATAGTGGAGCAATGTAGAGCGCAGAAATCTACGAAAC
The DNA here is from genome assembly GCF_001483705.2 of Eufriesea mexicana. NCBI lineage: Eukaryota > Metazoa > Arthropoda > Insecta > Hymenoptera > Apidae > Eufriesea > Eufriesea mexicana. The sequence continues at coordinate 603 of NW_016963298.1, forward strand.
GTCACTGCATAGCGTAAGAGACAAAGAAATCCTAACCGAACATTCCCAACCTATCCTAACGAAGCGTAACCAAACGCAACCGAACGTGCTGAGACCACCATTACTGGCGACCCCACAGCCAACCAAAACATATTAGAGAACACTAGAGCGCAGAAATCCCGGGAATAGTAGTGTACAGCACAAACGTCGAAGTAGCCTCTCTTAACATAGCCAAATGCAACATATGCAAACGTAGCCTAACACAAACTGACATGAGGAGACCAATACTGCTGGCCTCCACAGATAAAATCTGAACGTACCAGAGCACAGTATAGCGCAGAAATCCACGGCACTTCAGTGAATAGCGCAAGAGACGTAGATATCCTAGCATAACATGCCCTTACGTAACCTTGCCAAACGTAGCATGACTCGACACAACGTGCAGCGACCATTGCTGCTAGCCTCGCCGCAGCAAAGCAGAATGTAGTAGAGCGCAGTAGATCACAGAAATCCACCGAACATCAGTGCATAGCACGAAAGTAAAAGCTTTAATGACCAAACGTAGCCTAACCCGTCCTAGCCAATCGTAAAATAACTGAACATATCGTGCCGCTGCCACTATTCCACGCATCCTATGAGTCGAGGAGGGTATACCACAGCAACGTAGAGCGCAGAAATCCACTGAATAGCAGTGTATTGCACAAAAGTCGAAGATATCCTGACCTCACCAGGCCTGAGCTAACCAAAGAAAACGAAGCATATCTCATCATTGCGTGACGCGGCCACTGCGCCTGATCCCCTCCCCCCCAGAGCCGAGCCTAATACAGTACAACACTATAGATCACAGAAAGCCACCTGATAGCTGTGT
>NW_016963299.1:0-428 GCF_001483705.2 Eufriesea mexicana
TATGTTACGTTTGGTGGGGCTAGGATATGTTAGCTCAGACTTTTGCGCTATACAATGCTATCCGCGGATTTCTGCATTCTAAGGTCTTTCAACATTCTCTGCTTGCCTCTGGGTAGGCCAGCAATAGTGGTCTCGGCACACTAGGTTGTGTTAAGTTACGTTTAGTCATGTTAGGTTAGGTCAGGTTGGTATGGAGCATCTTCGACATTTGTGGAGTTCACTGCAATACGGTGGGTTTCTGCTCACTACTGTGATGTAGTTTTTTCTGCTTGCCTTTGTGGAGGCCAGCAATAGTGGTCTCGTCGTGTTAGGTTGTGTTAGGTTACGTATGGTTCGTTAACGTTAGGTTACGTTTGGTTAGGATAGCTACGACTTTCGTACTATGCGCTGGTAGTCGTTGGATTTCTGTGATCTACTGTGCTCTGCTA
>NW_016963300.1:0-670 GCF_001483705.2 Eufriesea mexicana
TGGTGAGTTAGGCTACGTTCGGTTAGGTTACATTGGTTTGGGTTAGGTTCGGTTAGCCTAGACATTTCTGTCGTACACTGCATTTCTACGGATTTCTGCGTTCTACTATCCACTAGCACACTGGGGAGGCAGCAATCCTGGTCGCGGCACGCTAGGTTGTGTTATGTTACGTCGTGTTATGTTACGATTGGATAGTTTAGGACACTGTAGCTTTGACTATTGTGCTATGCACTGCGATTCTATGTATTTCTGCGCTCCACCTTCCTGCAATACGTTCTGCTTGGCTCTGTGGAGGGCAGCAACAGTAGTCTCGGCAGGATAGGGTGAGCTATGGGACGTTTTGCTTGGACAGGTTAGGTTACGTTTGGTAAGGATAGCTTTGACGTTTTTACCATACTCTACTATTCGGTGGATTTCTGCGCTCTACTGTGCTGTAGTATATTCTGCTTGGCTATGGGGAGGCCAGAAGAAGTGCACTCGGCCCGTAAGGCGGAGTGATGTTGCGTTTGCTTATTGCGTTTTCTTATGTTGCGTTTGCTTAGGTTAGGATAGGATAGCTCACACTTTGGCGCCACTCCCTGCTTTTGTTGGTTTTCTCCGCTACACAACGCTCTGATATGGTCTCCCTTGCTCTAGGAATGCAAGGAATTGTGGCCGCAGCACGCTAGTC
>NW_016963301.1:0-2215 GCF_001483705.2 Eufriesea mexicana
TCCCCAGAGTCAAGGGAAGTATAGTAGAGCAACGTAGAGCGTAAAAATCCGCCGAATAGCAGAGTATGGCACATATGGCCTGGCTATCCTATCCTACCCTATCCAGACGTAGTATAGCGTAGCGAAACCGGAATTAACCTAACGCGCCGGGACTGCTATTGCTTGCCTCCCCGGCACCAATCAAAGCATATTAGAGAACAGTACAGCGCAGAAGTCCCCTGAATTGCTGTGTATAGCACAAAAGTCAAAGCTACCCTAACCAAGCCTGACTAAACCTAACCTAGCCGAACATGGCATAACTCGACCCTATGTGCGGCGGCAACTACAGCTGCCCTCCCGAGAGACGAGAAGGGCATAGTAGAGCAATGTAGGGAACTGAAATCCACTGAACTGAAGTGTATAGCACTAAAATGAAAGCTACCTTCTGCTAACCACATCAAACGTAACATAATCAAACGCAACGTAACTCAGAATAACGTGCCGAGATCAATACTGCTGGCATCCCCATAGTCAAGCGGAGCAATCTTGAGCAAAGCAGCTCGCAGAAATCCTCCGAATGGCAGTGTATAGCAAAAAGGTCAAAGCCGCCTTAGCCAAATTTAGGCTAACCTAACCTAGTCAAGCGCAACATATCCCAACCAAACCATCCGCGACCGCTGTTGGTGGTCCCCCAGAGACACGCAGATGATAGTAGAGCAATGCAGTGCCCAGATATCGACCGAAAAGCAGACTATAGCGCACAGGCAAAGCTGTACTGACTAAACCTCTCCGAACATAGCCAAGCCATGCGTATCCGATCTCAACCTTACGTGCCGAAACCACCATTTCTGGCCTCCCCTGTTCCAAGCAGAACATACTAGAGCACAGTAAAGCGCAGAAATTCAACGTACAGCTTTTTATGTCGTAAAAGTCAAAGCCGTTATAATAAAACCTAACCCAAACTATTATATCCACACGTAACCTAACTGAGCCTATCGTGCCACGACCAGTATTGCTGGCCACCTCAGATTCGAGCTGCGTATGATAGAGCAATGTAAAGCGCAGAAATCGAACGAATAGCAGTTTATGGCAGAAAGTCAAAGCCATCTTTGCCAGGCTTGTCCTAACCAAACTAAAGCGAACGGAACCTAACTGAACCATGCGTAGTACGAACATTAATGCTGGCCGTCCCAGGGACAAGAAGAATATATTAGGGCACAGTAGAGCGCAGACGTCCACCGAATAGCAGTGTATAGCGCAAAAGTTAAAGCTGTCCTTTCCAAACATAGCGAATCGTGTCTTAACCGTACGTAACCTATCAAATAATAACTAGCCTAAACCGCCATTGCTGTCCCCCAAAGCCAAGCATAGCACATTCGAGAGCAGTAGAGCGCAGAAATCCGCCGAAGAACAATGTACAGCACAAAAGTCTAAGCTATCCTATCCTAACCTAACCAAACGTAATATAACCGGACGCAATGTAACTTAACATATCGTGCCTAGACCGCTATTGCTGTCCACTCCAGTGACAAGCAGAACATACTGGAACACAGTGCAGTGCAGAAATCCGCCGAAAGCAGCCTACACAGCGTTTGTCAGAGCTCTCCAAACATAGCCCAGACTAACACAACCTAACCAAACATAACCCAACAGAACATGACGTTGCGCCACCATTATTGCTGGACTCCCCACTGCAAAGCATAATATAGTGGAGACAGCAGAGCGTAGGAGCCCACCGAATATCAGTGCATACCACGAAAGTCGCATCTATCCGAGCCTAACCCGGACCAACGAAACGTAGCCAAACGTAGCCTACACAATGTAGCGGGCCGAGATCACTAATACTGGCCTCCCCAGAGCGAAGCAGAACACATAACAGCGCAGCAGAGTGCAGAAATCAACCGCATAGCCGGGTACTCCAAGAAAGTCAAAGCTATCCGACCCTAATCGTAACTAAAAGCTATCCTATCCAAACTTGGCCTAACCTAACCTAACCAAACGCTACCTAACTCAACCTAACATGCCACAGCTACAATTTACGGAATGCGCAGAGTAAAGCAGAGCATATTAGGGCACAGTAGATCGGAGAAATCCACCGAATAACTGTGTATAGCACGAAAGGCAGAGCTAACCTAACCAAACAAAACCCAACCTAACCAAACCGACCGTACAATATCTCTACCTAGCGTGCCGAGACCACACTTGCTGGCCTCATAGAGCCATGCAGAATATACTA
>NW_016963302.1:0-1250 GCF_001483705.2 Eufriesea mexicana
AAGTTGAGTCATGTTACGTTCGGCTCGGTAATGTTTGGCTAGGATAGGCTGGGATTGCTATGATTTTTGTATATGCACTATTATGCAGTGGATTTCTGCGCTCTACTGCGCTCTAATATGCTCTGCACGGCTTTGGGGAGGAGAGCAATAGTGGTTTGGGCACGTTAACTTTGGTTAGGTTATGTTCGGTTATGTTACGATTGGTTAAGTAAGGAAAGGATAGCTTTAACTTTTGTGCTGCATACTGCTATTCGCTGGATTTCTGCGCTCTACCGTGCTCTAATATGAACTGTACGTCTCTGGGGAGGCCAGCAATACCGGTCGTGGCATCTTTGTCTGGGTTATGTTTCGTTCGGTTAGTTTAGGTAAGGGTATGTTTGGTTAGGATGGTTTTGACTTTTGTGCTATACACTGCTGATCGGTGGGTTTCTGCACTCTACTGTGCTCTAGCGTATTCTGCTTGGCTATTGGGAGGCCAGCAGCATTGGTCTCGGCACGTCTGACTAAGTTATGATACGTTTGGTTCTGTTACGTTTGGCTAGGTTAGGACAGGTTAGCTTTGACTTCTGCGCTATACACTACAATTAGGTGGATTTCTGCGATCTACATTGCTCTACTATACCCTGCTTTACTCTCGGGGGCAGCAGTAGCGGCCGCAAAACGTTTGGTTGAGTTAGATTACGTTCGGCTAGATTAGATTACATTGTGTTAGGTTAGGACAGCTTTGACTTTTGCGCTACACACTGATATTCTATGGACTTCTGCGCGCTACTGTTCTCTAATATGCTCCGATTGGCGCTGGGGATGGCAGTAATAGTGGTCTCGACTCGTTAGGTTGAAATATTCCATGTTCGGATTCGTTTTGTTAGTTTAGGTTTGGTTGGGGTTGCTTCGACTTTCTAGGTGTAGACTGCTGTTCGATGGACTTCTGCGCTCTAATCGGCTCCGGTATGCTCTGCTTCATTATGTGGAGGCCAGCATTAGCGGTCGCAGCAGGTTTGGTTGAGATAGGTTACGTTTGGATAGGTTAGGTCAAGTTTTGCTTCGTTCGGATGACTTTGACTTTTGTGCCTTGCACATCAGTGCAGCGGATTCATGTGCCCTCCTCTGCTCTAGTATATTCTCCTTTACTGTGGGGATGTCAGCAATAGTGGTCTAGTCTCGTTTCGTCGAGTTAGGCAACGATTGGTTGTGTTACGCTTGGTTAGGTTAGGAGAAGATAGTTTTGACCTTTGCGCTGTAAACTGCTA
>NW_016963302.1:3918-10223 GCF_001483705.2 Eufriesea mexicana
ATTTCTGCGCTTTACTGTGATGTAATATTCTTTGCTTTGCTCTGGGTTGCCAGAAATAGTGGTCGCTGCGCGTTAGGTGGAGCTAGGAATCTTTTGGCTTGGATAGGATTGTTTGGGTTAGGATATGATCCCTTTGACCTTTGTGCTATACACAGCCATTTGATGGTCCTCCGCCTTCTACTCTCTCTTATATGTGCAGCTTGGCGATGGGGAGGCCAGCAATAGTGGTCTGGGCACCTGAGGTTTAGTTAGGTTAGGTTTGGTTTTTCTATGTTTGGTTATGTTAGGTTAGGACATATTTGACTTTTGTGCTGTAAACTGTAATGCGGTTGATTAGTGCGCTCTACTTTGCTCTAGTATATTCTTCTTGCCCCTGCAGAGGCATGCGATAATGATCACGGCACATTAGGTAGAGCTAGGCAACGTTCTGTTATGATACGTTTGGCTACGTTAGGATAGGGCAGCTTCGACTATTGTGCTATCCAATGCGATTATATGAATTCCTGCGCTCTATTCTCCTCTAATATGTTCAGCTTGGCCCCGGGAAAGCCAGAAATAGTGGTCTCGGCTCGTTGCGCTCGGTTAGGACCCATTTTGTTAGGTTAGGTTAGGGCAGGTTAGGATAGGATATCCTTGACCTTTGCGCTTTACGCAGCAATGCGGCGGTTTTCTGCGCTCTATTGCGTTCTAGTATATTCTGCTTGACGGTGGGGTTGTCTGCAATATTGGTATAGCCATGTCACGCTGAGTTAGGCTACGTTTGGTTATGTTACGTTTGCTTGCGTTACGTTCGGATAGGTTGGGCTAGGATAACTTTGACTTTTGCGCTGTAGGCGGCTATTCGGTGGATTCCTGCACTCTACGCTGCTCTGCTCGACTCTCGCGAGGCCAGCAATGTTGGTCGCGGCAGGTCAGGTTGGGTTAGGTTACGTTTGGTTAGGTTCGGTTAAGATGTATTAGGTTTGGATACCTTCGACTAATGTCCTAGACAATGCTATTCTATGGGCTACAGCGTTCTTCAGTTCGCTTTCACACACTGCTGGTCTCTGTGGACGCCAGGAGTAATGCCTTCGTCAGGTCGGGTTGAGCTATGTTACGTTTGGCTGTGTCGCTATTTGCTAGGTTAGGAAGGGATGGCCTTGACTTCTGTGCTATACACTGCTATGCCGTGTATTCCTGCGCTTCCCATATAGCTACTATACCATGCTCGATTGCAGGGAGGTTAGAAATAGCGGTCGTGGCACGATAGTGTGAGCTTTGTTACGCTAGGTTAGGTTAGGTAAGGATACGTTTGGTTCGGGTGGCTTTGATTTTTGCTTTATACACAGCTTGCGGTGGATTTCTGCGCTGCACTGTTCTCTAGTAAGTCCTCCTTGGCTCTGGGGAGCTCAGCAATAGCGGTCACGGCACGTTATGTCGAGTTAGGGTATGTTTGGTTATATTCTGTATGTCTGGGTATGGGTTGGGTAGTTTTGACTTTTCTAATGTACACTGCTATTTTATGGATTTCTGCGTTCCACTGTCAAATAATGTGTTCTGCTTGGCTCTGGAGGGGCCTGCAATATCGGTCGCGGCACGTTAGGTTGAGTCAGGTTACGATTGGCTTTGTCGCGATTGGATAGGTGAGGAAAGGTAGTTTGACCTTAGCGCTATAGTCTGCAATAAGGTGGATTTCTGTACCCTACAGTGCTGCAATGCTTTCAGCTTGGAACTGGAAGGCCAGCAATAGTAGTCTCTGAACGTTACGTTGAGTCTGGTTGCGTTCAATCAGGTTGGTTTAGGCTTGGTTTGGGCAGTACAGCTTTAACTTATGTGGTGTACACTGCTGTTCGCTGGATTTCTGCGCTCTGCTGTGCTCTAGTTAGTACTGCTTGGCTCTGGGAAGTGCTGCAATGTCGGTCTCGAAATGGTGAGATAAGGTAGGCTATGTTCGGTTATGTGCCGTTGGTTTCGGTTAGTATTGGGTAGCTTTGTCTTTTCAGATATACACAGCTTTTCTATGGAGTTCTTGGATCTCCTCTCCACTAATGAGTTCTGTTTGGCTCTGGGGAGGACGGCAATAGTGGCCGCGGTACGTTAGGTTGAGTTAGCCTACGTTTGGTTATATTACGTTTGGTTTGGTTTGGAGAGGATAGCTTTGACTTTAGTGCTATAGTCGGCCATTAGGTGGATTTCTGCGCCCTACTGTGCTCTAACATTTTCAGCTTGGATATGGCAAGGTCAGCAAAAGTAGTCTCGGCACGTTCTGATGAGTCACGTTCCGTTCGATTTGGTTGGGTTAGGATAAGTTTGGCAAAGGTAGATTCAGATTTTGTGCTGTGCATCGCAGTGCGGTGGATCTCTGCGCTCTACTGTGCTCTAGTATGCCCTGCTTGTCTCTGCGGCGGGCAGCATTAGCGGTCTGGGCACGTTAGGTTGAGTTTCGCTGTGTTTGGCCATGTTCTGTTTGCCTGGGTTAGGTTTGGGTAGCTACGACCTTTGCGATGTACACTGCGATTCTAAGGATTTCTGCAATCTACACTCCAATAATGTGTTCTGCTTGGCTCTGGTGAGACCAGCAATAGTGGTCGCGGCAAGTTTGGTTTAATTATGTTACGATTGGTTAGATTAGGGTAGGTTGATTGACCTTAGAGCTATAGCCTGCTATTATGTGGATTTTTACTCCCTACAGTGCTCTAATGTCTTCAGCTTGGCTCTGGGATTGCCAGGAATAGTGGCCCTTGCACGATATGTGAGTCAAGTTACTTTCGATTATGCTGGGTTAGGCAAACTTTGGTCAGTATTGGTTTAACTTTTGTGCTGTACACTGCTATACGGTTGATTTCTGCGCTGTGCTTGGCCCTAGCATGTCCTGTTTGTCTCTGGGGACGGCAGCAATAGCGGTATCGGCACGTTAGGATTAGCTGGGCAATGTTTGGGTTTGTTCCATTGCCTTGCGTTCGGTTTGGATAGCTTTGATCTTCTTGATATACTCTGCGATCCTACGGATTTCTGCTTCCTGCTCTCTACTCATATGCTCTGCATGGCTCTGTGGAGGCCAGCAATATTGTTCACAGCACGTTATGTTGGGTTATGTTGCATTAGACTATGTTACGATTGAGTAGGTTAGAAGAGGGTACCTTTGACTTTAGAGCTATGGTCCGCTACAGGGTGGATCCCTGCGCCCTACAGGGCCCTAATATTTTCAGCTTGGCTCTCGGAAGGTCAGCAATAGTTGTCTCGCCACGTTACGTTGAATCCGGTTGCGTTCGGTAAGTTTGGGTCAGGCAAAGTTTGGTTAGGTTAGCTTTAACTTTTCTGCTGTACACAGCTTTTCGGAAGACGTCTGCGCTCTACTGTGCTCCAGTATGTCCTGCTTGTCCCTGGGGAGGGCAGCAATAGCGTTCTCGGCAAGTTAGGTTGCGTTAGGCTATGTATGGTCATGTTGAGTTTATTTGGGTTAGGTTTCGGTAGCTTCTGTTTTCCTGATTTAGATTGAGATTATACGGATTTGTGCGTTCTACTCTCCAATAATGTGTTCTGCTTGCTTCTGTGGAGTCCAGCACTTGTGATCGCGGCACGTTAGGCTTAGTTGGGTTACGTTTGTGTTTGTTACGTTTTTCTAGCTTTGGGAGGGGATTGCTTCATCTTTAGTGCTGTAGCCTGCTATTAGGTGAATTTCTGCGATCCACATTGCTCTGATATTTACAGCTTCGCTCTGAGAAGGCCAGCAAGAGTGGACTCGGCACTTTATGGTGTGTCAGGTTACGTTCGGCTTCGTTGGGTTAGGATAAGTTTGTTTTCGATTGCTTTAACCTTTGTGATGTAAATTGCTTTTCGTTGGATTCCTGCGATCCACTTGCATCTAGTGTGTCCTGCTTGGCTCACGGGAAGGCAGGAATAACGGCCTCGGCATGTTAGGTTGAGTTATGCTACATTTGATTATGTTCTGTTGGCGTGGGTAGCTATGAATTTTCCGATATACAGTGTGATTCTACGGATTCCTGCGTTCTACTCTCCACTTGTGTTTTCTGCTTGCCTCTGGGGAGGCCAGCAATATTTGTCGCGGCACGTTACGTTGAGTTGGCTTATGTATGGATATATTACGATTGGTTAGGTGAGGAGAGGATAGCTTTGACTTTCGTGCTATACCCTGCTATTAGGCGGATTTCTGCACGCCGCGGTGATCTAACGTCATCAGCTTGGCTCTGGGGATGCCAGCAGCAGTGCTCTCGGCACGTTGCGTTGATCCACGTTCCGTTCGGTTAGGTTGTGTTAGGCAAAGTTTGGTTGGATATAGCTATAACTCTTGTTCTGTGCCCTGCTATTCGGAGTTCTTCTGCGATCTTCTGTGCTCTAGCATGTCCTGCTTGGCACTGGGAGGTGGAAGCGAAAGCGGTTTCGTCACGTTAGGTTGAGTTAGGTTATGCTTTGTTTCGTTCTGATTGTTTGGGTTAGCTCCCGTAGCTGACATTTCTGATACACACTGCGATTCTATGGAGCTCAGCGTTCTGCTCTCCACTAATGTGTTCTGCTTGGCTCTGGGGAGGCAGGCAATAGCGCTCCGGGCACGTTGGGTTTGGTTAAGTTACGTTTGGCTATGTTAAGGTTGATTAGGTTTGGGAAGGGTTGCTTTGACAATAGTTCTATAGTCCGCTGTTAGGAGGACCTCTGCGCCCTACAGTGCTCTAATATTATCTGCATGGCTGTGGGAAGGCCAGCAATAGTTGTCTCGGCAGGTTAAGGTTAGTCGGGCTGCGATCGGTTGGTTTGGGTTAGGCTACGTTTGGTAAAGATAGTTCTAACTTTTGTGCTGTGCACTCTTACTAGGTATATTTCTGCGTTCTACTTTGCTGTAGTGTGCCCTGCTTGTCTCTGGGTAGTGCAACAATAGCGGTCTCGGAACGTTAGGTTGAGTCAGGCTATGTTTGGTTATGTTCTGTTTGTTTGGGTTAGGTTTGGGTAGCTTTGGCTTCTCTGATATACACTGCTTCTCTTTGGATTTATGCGTTCTACTTTCCATTAAAAAGTCCTGCTTGGCTCTGGGGAGGCATGCAATAGTGCTCGCGGCACGTTGGGAATAGTTAGGTTACGTTTGGTAATGTTATGGTTGCTTAGGTTTGGGGAGGATAGCTTTGACAATGGTTCTATAGTCCGCTGTTACGAGGACCTCTGCGCCCTACAGTGCTCTAATATTATCAGCATGGCTATGGGAAGGCTAGAAATAATGGTCTCGGCTCGTTATGTTGAGTCATGTTACGTTCGGTTAGGTTGGGATTGGTTAAGCTTGGGCAGGATAGCTACAAGTTTCGTGCTTTACACTGCCATTCGGAGGATTTCTGCTGTCTACTGAGCTCTAGTATGTCCTGCTTGGCTCTGGGGATGCATCAATAGAGTTCGCGGCACGTTGGGTTGAATTAGGCTACGTTTGGCTTTGTCCTATTGGTCTGGGTTAGGCTTTGGTAGCTCTGACTATCCTGATATACACTGCGATTCGAACGATGTCTGCGCTCCACTCCCCGCTAACGTGTTCTGCTTGACTCTGTGGAGGCCAGCTGTAGTGGTCTCAGTGCGCGTTAGGTTGAGCTTTGTTACGATTGTTTATACCACGATTGGGTAGGTTATGAGAGGATTACATTGACATTGGTGCTATTGTCTGGTATCGGGGGAATTTCTGCGCCCTACAGTGCTCTGATATTTTCAGCTTGGCCCTGGGGTGGAAAGAAATAGTGGTCTTGGTGCATTATATTGAGTCATGCTACGCTCGGCTAAGTTGGATTAGGCTAAGTTTGGTCAGGGTAGCTTCAGCTTTTGTGCTGCACACTGCTATTCGGTGGATTTCTGCGCTCTACTGTACTCTGGTATGTCTTACTTGGCTCAGAGGAGAGCAGAAATCGCGGTCCCGGCACGTTAGTTTCAGCTGGCTATGTTTGCCTATGCTCTGTCGGTATGGGGTTGGTGTGGGTAGCTTTGCCTTTTCTGATATACGCCGCGATCCTTAGGATTTCTGCGTTCTACTCTCCACTAACGAGTTCCGCTTCACTCTGGGGTGGCTAGCAGTAGTAGACGCGGCACGGTAGGTTGAGTTAGTTTACGGGTGGTTATGTTACGATTGGTTACGTTAGGATACGGTGGCATTGAATTTATTGTTATAGTCTGCTATTAGGTGGATCTCTGCACCCTAAAATGCTTTAATATTATCAGCTTGACTCTGGGAAAACCAGCGATAGTTGTCTCGGCACGACATGTTGAGTCAGGTGGGGTTCGATTAGGTTGCGTTGGGCAATGTTTGGTCAGGGTAGCTTTATCTTTTGTGCTGTGCGCTG
>NW_016963303.1:0-872 GCF_001483705.2 Eufriesea mexicana
CAACTTGTCCGATGATCCTTCAACGGTGAGGGCAGCGTTTTTCCAAGCCGCGTGTCCAACACCAACACACGCGTTCCCCTGCAGCGGCGACGCGAGAAAGTACAATAACATCCTTTTCGCGAAGCCGTTATAAAGCATTAGCTCGAGGCACGGTGCGGTCGCCAGTTGGCGGGCCCCGGTAACGCACACAATAGTTGTCTTGCATAAATAAGGAGGGAAGATTCCATTGGCGTGCTATAGCCTTTGCAATGCTATAGAATCCGGCCTGGAAAATTCAATGTTATTGGAAATTTCGACATATATCCAAGTGAGCTAACTCCCTTGCCTACGAAAGGAGGAAGGAATCTATATCGTACTATTGCCATTGCAATGCTACAGAATCTGGCTGGAAAACTCAATTTTTTGACATTTTCGATTAATAACGTGGTGAGCTAATTATCTTGCATAAATAAGGAGGAAAGATTCAATTGGCGTGATTTAGCCACTGCAATGCTATAAAATCTGGCTGGTAAATTCAACTTTATTGACATTTTCGACTAATATCGTGGTGAGCTAACTTTCTTGCTTAGATAAGGAGGAAGGATACTATTGACGTGCTATAGACACTGCAATGCTATAGAATCTGCGAGGAAAATCCCATTTTATTCACATTTTGGATTAATATCGTGGTGAGCTAACTTTCTTGCTTAGATAAGGAGGAAGGATACTATTGACGTGCTATAGACACTGCAATGCTATAGAATCTGCGAGGAAAATCCCATTTTATTCAAATTTTCGACTAATATCGTGGTGAGCTATCTGCCTTGCAGAAATAAGGTGGAAGGATACCTTTGGCGTGCTATAGCCATTGCATTGCTATAGGATCTCGCTGG
>NW_016963304.1:0-1006 GCF_001483705.2 Eufriesea mexicana
ATCCATACATACATCCACTCATACATCCTCCTTTCCATACATCTATCCATCGATACATCCATCAATCCATACATTCAAATACTCACAAAGCCATACATCTGTAAATACATACATCCGTACATATATACATTCATACATTCATACATACGTACATCCGTCCATCCATACGTCAATCCATCCGTACATCCATCCATCCATACATTCATACATCCACACATCCATAAATCACCATTCATACATCCATACATCTATCCATCCATACATCCGTCCACCAATACATTCATCCATACATACATACACACGTACACACATCAATACATCCATACATCCATCCATACATCCATACACCCGTACATCCATAAAATCGTACTTTCATACGTCCATATATCCATACATCCATACATCCATACATGCATACATCCACAAATTCTTAAATCCATACTTCCATACATACATACATCCATTCATGCATACATCCATACATCCATACATCCATACATCCATCGATCCATACACCCATACATTCATACATCCATACATCCACAAATCCATCCACCCATACCTCCATCCATCCATACATCCATACATTCATACATCCATACATCCACAAATTCATCCATCCATACATCCATACATCTGTACATCCATACATCCATCCACCAATCCATTCATCCATCCATACGTACATCCATACATACGTCCATACATACATCCATACATCCATGCATAAACCCATACACTGATCCATACATAAATCCATAGATACATCCGTAAATGCATCCAACATACATCCATGCATACATCCATTCTTAAATCCACCCATCCACCCATCCATAATTCCATCCAATCATACATCCATCCATCCATGCATATACTCGACCATACATCCCGACACCCATACTTCCATAAATGCATCCATTCGTACGTCCACCCTTCGATACATTCATCCATCCGTACATCCAACCATCCATACATCCACCCATTCATACATTCATCGAACCATACA
>NW_016963304.1:1187-1472 GCF_001483705.2 Eufriesea mexicana
CATCCATCCATACATCCATACATATATACATCCATACATCCATACATCCGTATATCCTTACATTCGTACATCCATACATTCGTGCATCCATGCATTCATACAGCCATACATTCATAGATCCATACATCCATCCGTCCATTCATACGTCCATACTTCGGTACATACGTACATTCGTACATCCATACGTCCATACATGCATACACCCATACATGCATACATCCATACATTCTTAAATCCATACATGCATACATACATACTTCCATACATGCATACATCCATACATCC
>NW_016963304.1:1525-1886 GCF_001483705.2 Eufriesea mexicana
ACACCCATACATATATACATCCATACATTCATACATGCAGACAGCCATACATCCATACATTCATACTTCCGTACATCCGTTCATCCACACCGCAATCCACCCATACAACCATCCATGCATACGGCCATCAATCCATACATTCATCCATTCATACACCCATCCTTCCATATATCCAACCAGCCATACAACCACCTATCCATCCATCCATCCATACATACATATATCCACCCATATACCCTTCCATCCATACATTCATACATCCACACATTCATAAATCCATACTTCCGTACATCCGTTTATCCATACCTCAATCCATCCATTCATCCATCCATCCACACAACCATTCATCCATACATACATC
>NW_016963305.1:0-266 GCF_001483705.2 Eufriesea mexicana
AGCAGGATTTTCTGGAGCACAGTAGAGCGCAGAGGTCCACCGAATAGCTGTCTGCAGCACAAAAGTCGAAGCTACCCTCTCCAAACCTCGCCAATCGCAACATTACCAAACGTAACATGACAAAGCCTTACGTAACGCGACCACTATTGCTGGCATCACCAGGTTCAAGCAGAACATATTGGAGTCGGTGCAGCGCAAGAACTCATAGAATCGCAATGTATAGCAGAAAAGTCAATGCTATCCGAACCTAGGTCCGGCCAACATAG
>NW_016963306.1:0-584 GCF_001483705.2 Eufriesea mexicana
CCTAACACAATGGAACGTAGCATAACACAACATAACGTGCCGCCACAACTGCTCCTGGCACCCCCATAGCCTGGCATAATATAGAAGAGCACAGTAGGTCACAGGAATCCAACGGGTAAAAGTGTATAGCACGAATGTCAAAGCTATCCTAATCAAACCAAGCGTAACCTAACTCAAATTAACTTGCCATGACCACGAGTGCTCGCCTCGCCACAGTCGAGCAGACTGTAGTAGAGCAATGTTGTGCGCAGGAATCAACCGTGTGGCAGTATATAGCTCAAGAGTCGAGGATACACAAACCCATCCTGGCTTAACCTAACCTAACCAATCATAGTCTAGCTCAACGTAACGTGCTATTGATCGTATTCGAAGAGCCAAGCAGAATATAGTAGGCTACAGTAGATCACTGAAATCCTCAGAATAATTGTGTGTAGCACGAAAGTCATGGCTATCTTGATCAAACCTGACGTAGCCTACACTAACCGAATAAGCCAACGTAACGTGCAGCGAACACTATTGCACGCCCCCTCCCCCTGCGTTGAGCATGGCATAATAGAGCAATGTAGAGCGCAGAATACCACCGA
>NW_016963307.1:0-641 GCF_001483705.2 Eufriesea mexicana
GATACATACATCCATACATCCATACATATATACTTCCAAGCACCCATACATCCGTACAACCGTTTATCCATACCTCTATCCACCTATACACCCATCCATCCATACAAACATTCATCCATACATAAGTCCATCCATACGTCCACCTTTCTACACATCCACACATCCATGCATACACCCATACACACATCCATACATACATCCATCCATACATGCATGCATACATCCACACACACACCCATACATACATCCATAGAAATATCCATACATACATAAGTACATACATCCATACATCCAGCCATACATGCATCCATACATACGCCCATCCATACACGCATCCATACATCCATACACATGTCCGTTCAAACATACGTCCATACATCCATACATACATCAATACATCCATACATCCACACATCGATTCATCCATACGTACATCCATCCATACATCCATACATCCACCATCCATATATCCATAAATCCGTCCATTCGTACTTCCATCCTTCGATACATCCATCCATCCACACATCCACACGTATACACATACATAAATCCATACATCCGTACATCCGTCCATCCATACCTCAATCCATCCATACATCCATTCATCCATACAGGCATCCATCCATACGTCCACCCATCAA
>NW_016963308.1:0-1152 GCF_001483705.2 Eufriesea mexicana
TTCCATGAACTTCAGTGATCTACTGTACTCCGTTACATTCTACTTGGCTCAGCGGCGGCCAGGGGCAATGGCCGCGCACGTAATGCTGACTTATGCTACGTTTGGTTAGGCTTGGATGACATAGGTCCATTTCCGACAATGACTTTCGCCCTATATACTGCGATTCTATGGATTTCTACGCTCTACGCTCCACTAATATGTTCTGCTCGACTCTGGCGTGGCCAGCAATAGTGGTCGCGGTGCGATAGGTGTGGATATGTTACGTTTTGCTATGTTAAGATTGTATTTATTAGGATACGCTAGCTTTGACCATTGTGCTATACACCGCTATTCGGTGGATTCCTGCGCTCTAGTGTGCTCTAATATGATATGCTTGGATCTGTGGTGGCCAGCAATACTGGTCGCGGCACGCAATGTTGAGTTGGACTACGTTTGGTTAGGTTACGTTAATATGGGGCAGGCACGGATAGCTATGACTTTTGTGCTATTCGCAGCTGTATGCGCATTTCTGCGCTCTTCTGTGCTCTAGTATTTCTTGCTTGGCTGTGGGAGTGCCAGCAAAAGTGGCCTCCGCATGCACGTTAGGTGGGGTCTAGGTATGTTTGTTTATGTTACGCTTGGTCGGGTTAGGAGATAATGGCTTAGAATTTTGTGCCATACGCTGCTAGTCGGTGGGTTTCTGTACTCTTCGGTGCCGTAACATTTTCTGCTTTGCCTTGGGGTGGCCAGCAATATTAATTCCGGCACGTTGGTTTGTGTTAGGTTACGTTTCGTTGGGTTAGGTGCGGAAGGCTTGGTTAGGACTTCTTCGACTTTTGATAAATACACTGCTATTCGGAGGATGCCCGCTCTTAAATTGCACTACTATGCTCCGCTCGACTCTGTCGAGGCGAGCACAAGACGAGGTTTCACGTTAGTTTGAGTTAGGTTATGTTTGGTTAGGTTAGGTTAGGTTAGGTTATGTTTGGGCAGGATGACTTTGACTTTCGTGCTCTACACTGCATTTCAGTCAATTTCTGTGCTCTACATTACTCTACTATATGCAGCACGATTCTGAGGAGTCAAGCATTCGTGGTCGTGGCAAGTTAGCTTGAGATAGGTTATGTTTGCTTATGTCAGGTTATGTGTAGTTCGGTTGGGATAGCTTCGACT
>NW_016963309.1:0-408 GCF_001483705.2 Eufriesea mexicana
GTAAGCAGGAAGGATCCGTTCGGAGTGCTATAGCCATTGCAATGTTGCAGAATCTGGCTGGAAAATTCAATTTTATAGACATTTTTGACTATTATCGCGGTGAGCTAACTTTCTTGCATAAACAAGGAGGAAAGATTATATTGGCAAACTGTAACGATTGCAATGCTATAATATCTCGATGGAAATTCAATTTTATTGACATTTTCGGCTAATAACGTGGTCAGCTATCTTCCTTGCATAAATAAGGAGGAAAGTTCCTATTGTCCTGCTATAGCCATTGCAATGCTGCAGAATCGGGCTGGAATGTTCAATTTCATTGACATTTCCGACTAATATCGTGGTGAGCTAACTTTCTTGCATAAACAAGGAGGAAAGGATATATTGGCAAGCTATAACCATTGCAATGCT
>NW_016963310.1:0-221 GCF_001483705.2 Eufriesea mexicana
AAGAACAGACTTCTACTTGCCAGAAAATAGGTCTACTCAAAATCTATAACCTCTTATAGCTTGCTGAATACATCGCCTAACGCCTACAATCCAATGGCAGTTACAGTCATCTACTTGCCAGAGAATATTTCTACCCAAAATTTAAAACCAGCTATTGCTTGGTGAATAGATCGCCTAACGCCTTCAATCCAATGGCAATTACAGCTATCTACTTGCCAGAG
>NW_016963310.1:257-1280 GCF_001483705.2 Eufriesea mexicana
TAACGCCTTCCATCCAATGGCAATTACAGCCATCTACTTGCCAGAGGATAGGGCTATTCAAGATCTATAACCTGTTATAGCTTGGTGAATATATCGCATAACGCCTTCAATCCAATGGGAAGTACAGCCATCTACTTGCCAGAGAATAAGTCAATTCAAAATATATAATCTGTTATAGCATGGTGAATAGATCGCCCAACGCCTTCAAACCAATGGCAAGTACAGCCATCTACTTGCCAGAGAATCTGCCTATTCAGAATATGTAACCTGTTATAGCTTGGTGAATAGATCCGCCCAGTGCCTTCAATCCAATGGCAAGTACAGCCATCTTCTTGCCAGAGAATAGGTCTATTCAAAATCTATAACCTGTTATAGCTTGGTGAATAGATCGCATATCGCCTCCAATCCAATGGCAAGTACAGCCATCTTCTTGCCAGAGAATAGGTCTATTCAAAATCTATAACCTGTTATAGCTTGGTGAATAGATCGCATATCGCCTCCAATCCAATGGCAAGTACAGCCATCTTCTTGCCAGAGAATAGGTCTATTCAAAATCTATAATCTATTATAGCTTGGTGAATAGATCGCATTACGCCTTCAATCCTGTGGCATGTACAGCCTTCTACTTGCCATAGAATAGGTCTATCTAAAGTATATAATCAGTTGAAGCTTGGTGAATAGGTCGCCTAACGCAATCAACCAATGGCAAGTACAGCCATCTACTTGCCAGAGAATATTTCTATTCAAAATCTAAAACCAGTTAGAGCTTGGTGAATAGATCGCCTTACGCCTTCAATCCAATGGCTAGTACAGCCATATACTTGCCAGAGAATATTTCTATTCAAAATCTAAAACCAGTTAGAGCTTGGTGAATAGATCGCCTTACGCCTTCAATCCAATGGCTAGTACAGCCATATACTTGCCAGAGAATATTTCTATTCAAAATCTAAAACCAGTTAGAGCTTGGTGAATAGATCGCCTTACGCCTTCAATCCAATGGCAAGTACATCCATCTACTCGCCA
>NW_016963311.1:0-603 GCF_001483705.2 Eufriesea mexicana
TGACTCCTGCGCTGTACACTGCTATTCGGTGGATTTCAGCTTTCTACTGTGCTCAAACATGTTCAACTTGGCTCTGTGGTGGCCAGCAATATCGGTCACGTCACATTAGGCTGTGTTAGGCGAAGTTCGATTATGTTACGTTTGGTGAGGTTAGGATAGGATGTCTTAGACTTCCGCGCTACGCACAGCTGTCCGCGTATATCTGCGCTCTACTGTGCTCTACTGTATTCTGATTGGATCTACTGTATTCTGATTGGCCCTGGGGAGACAGCAGTAGATGTCTGGGCATGTTAGGCTGAGTTATGTTACGTTTGTTTAGGATGGCTTTGACTTTTGTGTTGTACACTGATATTGGTTGGACATCTCCGTCCTACTGCGCTCCATGATGCTCTGCTTTGCACCGCAGTGGCCAGAATCAATGGCCGCGACATGTTTGGCTGTGTTATGTTACGTTTCGTTAGTCTATGTTAGCATGTGTAGGGTCCGTATAGCTTCGATTATTTTGCTATACACTGCGATTCTATTGGTTTCTGCGCCTTAGTTTGATGCAGTATGTCCTGCATGGCCCTGGGGAGGCCAGCAACAGTGGTCGCGTCACGTTAA
>NW_016963312.1:0-1142 GCF_001483705.2 Eufriesea mexicana
TGATGGACCTATCAGCAGAAGCTAGCGCTAATGTCAAAGCCATCCTTTCCAAATCAAATCGTAGCATAACCAAACGTAACTTGACCCAACCTAACTTGCGGCGACCACTATTGCTGGCCTTCCTGGGGCCTAGCTGAATATATTAGAGCACTGTGGAACGCAAGGATCCAACTAATAGCAGACTATAGATCTAATGTCTAAGACACCTCTCCTTACCAAACCAACCGTGACATAACCAAACGCAACCCAACTCAGACTTACGTACCGCGACCACAATTACTGGCGTCCCCTGGGCCAAGCAGAAAACATTAGTGGAGAGTAGAACGCAGAAATCAATATAATCGCAGTGTATACCGGAAAAGTCAAATCCACCCATACCAAACCCAAACCAACAGAACATAACCGAACATAGCGTAACTCTATATAACGTGCCGAGACCGCAATTGCTGCCCACCGCAGAGCCAAGCAGGACGTACTACAGCACACTCGAGCGCAGTAGTCCACCGTATATTACTGCGCAGAGGGAAGGGTGAAGCTACCATAATCAACCTTAGCTAAACCCAACAAATCCGAACGTAACGATGTTAAACGTAACGTGCTGGGTACACCATTTCTGGCCTTCCCAGAGCCAAACTGAAGATATTAGAGTACTGTAGGGTGCACAGATACACCAACTAAAAGACCTTATCAGTAAAGTCAAAATCATCCTCCATTTACCTAGCCAAACGTAACATAACCAAACGTAACCTACCACAATCTAACGAGTCGCGGCCACTATTACTGACCTCCGCAGAGCCTAGCAGAACATACTAAATCACAGTAGATCGCAGAAGTCCGCCGAATATCCATGTAGAGTACAAAACTTAAAGCTATCCTGACCAAACATAGCCTGACCTAACATAACCGACCGTAACTTGACTAAACATAACGTGCAGAGGCGGCTATTGCTGGTCTTCCAGTGCGAAGCAGAAAGCATTAGAGCACTGTAGGGCCCAAAGATCCACCTAATAGCAGACTGTAACACCAAAGTCGAAGAAGCCTCTCCTGACCTTACCAATACCTAACGTAACGTAACCCAAACTGTCGTGCGGGGACCGCCATTGCTGGCTTGCGCAGAGCCAATCAGAACACATGAGAGGAGA
>NW_016963313.1:0-346 GCF_001483705.2 Eufriesea mexicana
TCTAGCGTGCTCTATTATGTTCTCCTTTATGCTGGGGCGAACAGCAGCAGTGGTCTCTGCACGCTATGTTGAGCTAGGCTACGTTCGTTTAGTTAAGGTTATTTCTGGTAAGGTTCGGATGTCTTCTGTAGTGTAAACTGCAATGCGGTGGGATTCTGCGTTCTACTGTTCCCTAATATGATCTCCGAGGATCTGGAGAGACCAGCAATATTGGTCTCGGCACGTTGGGTTGAGTTATGACACGCTTGGTTTCATTACGTTTTGTTAGGTTAGGATAGAATAGAATCGACCCTTAAGCTATACACCGCTATTCGGTGGATTTCTGCGCCTCACAGGTCTCTAATAT
>NW_016963313.1:468-842 GCF_001483705.2 Eufriesea mexicana
CTATTCGGTGGGCTTCTGCACTGTGCTGTGCTCTAATATGTTCTGATTGGCTCTTTGGAGGCCAGCAATAGTGTTCTTGGCACGTTAGGTTAAGTTACCATGCGTTTGATGGTACTACGTTAGGATAGGGCCGGACAGGATAGCTTTGTATTTCGTGTTATACATTGTTATTCGGTGGAATCCTGTACTCCACTGTACTCTACTATACCCTGCTCGAACCTGGGGAGGCGGGCAATAGTGGTCGCGGCACGTTACTTTGAATTACGTTACGTTCGGGTGTCACACGATTTATTAGGTTGGAAATGGGCGGTTTTAACTTTTGCGCTATACAGTGCTGTTTGGCGGTTTTCTGCGCACTTCACAGCTCTACTACA
>NW_016963314.1:0-2601 GCF_001483705.2 Eufriesea mexicana
ATGTTAGGATGTATGTATGGATGTATGTATGGTTGGACGGACATACGGATGGCTGGATGTATGAATGTAGGGATGTATGAATCTACGTATGTATGGATGTATGGATGTGTGTATGAGAGGTTGTATGTATGTATGTGTGTATGGATGTATGTATGTGTGGATGTACGAATGTATGGATGTACGGATGAATGTGTGTACGAATGTATATATGTATGGATGTATGGGTGTATGGATGGATGGATGTATTGATGTACAGATGCATGGATGCATGTATGAATGGTTGTATGGGTGTATGTATGGAAGTTCGTATGGATGTATGTATGGATGTATGGATGGATGTGTGGATGTGTATGGATGTATGTATGGGCAAATGTACTTTTGTATTTATGGACATATGTATTGATGTATGTATGTATGTATGGATGGATGGATGGGTGGATTGTTGTATGGATGCATGGATCGATGGATTTATGGATCGGTGGATGTATGAATGGATAGATGTATGGATGTATGTATGTATGGATGAACGAATGTATGGATGATACGGATGTATGGATGTATGGATGTATATATGTATGGATTTATGGACGGATGGTTGAATGGAGGGATGTATGTATGGATAGATGGATGTATGGATGTATGTATGGATGTATGAATGGGTGGATGTATGGATGGACGGATGTGTGGATGGATGGATGTATGGATGTATGTACTGATGTATGTATGGATGTATGTATGGATGGATGGATGGAGGAACGGATTGATGGATTTATAGATACGTGGATTTGTGTATGTATGGATGTAAGTAAGGATGGATGTATGTATGAATGAACGAGTGGATGTATGTACAGATGTATATATGTATGAATGGGTGAATGGATGTATTGATGTATGTATGGACGCATGGATGGATGGATGGATTGGTGGATGGATGTATGGATGGAGAGATGTATGGATTGATGGATGTATGGAAGGGTGGATGCATGGATGGATGGATGGGTGGATGAAGGGATACATGGATGGATGGATGGGTGCATGAATGGATGGATAAATGGTTGGATGTATGTGTCCATGCATAGTTATATGGATGGATGGATTTAGTGGTGTAGAGACGTATGGAAGCACGAATGTATCGATGTATGGATGCATGGATGTGCGAATGAATTCATGTCCGTATGTGTGGATGTATGGATGTGTGGGTGGATAAATGGATGGGTGGATGGTCTGAAGTGTGGGTGGAAGTATGGGTGGATGAACGGATGCACGGATGGATGGATGGGTGTATTGATGGATGGATGTATGGACGCATGGATGTATGTATGGGGGTATGTATGAGTGTATATAGGGATATAGTTAAAGATGTACGTATGGATGCATGTATGGGTGTATGGATGGATGGATGCATCGACGGTTGGAACGACTGATGGTAGGATTTATGGATGTATGGATGTGTGGATGTATGGATTCGTGGATGGATCGCTGTGTGAACGGATGCATGAATGGGTGGATGGGTGTATGGGTGAATGTATGTATGTATGTATGAATGTATGTATGGATGTAGTTATAGATGTATGTAGGGATGTATGGCTGGGTGTATGTACGGACGTATGTATGGATGTATGGATGGATGTTTGTGCGGATATATGTATGGATGTATGAGAGCGTGTTTGGAAGGTCGTATGTATGGATGCTTGTATGTATGGATATATGGATGTACTTACGAATGTCTGTATGGATATATCTAAGGATGCATGTATGGATGTGTGTATGGATATGTGTATGGATGTACGGATGGGTATATGTATGGATGTGTGTATGGGTGTATGTATGTATGTATGCATGTACGTATGGTTGTATGTATGGATGGATGGTTGTATGGTTGGACGGTTTTATGGATGTATGAATGTGTGGATTTGTGGATGTATTAATGGGTGTACGTATGGATGGACGGATGTATGGACGCATGGATTTAAGGGTGTATATACGGTTCTATGTATGGATGTGCGGATGTATGTATGTATGGTGGTATGGATCGATGGATGTGTGGATGGGTGGACGAATGGATGGATGGTTGTATGGATGGTGGATGTATGCATGGATGTATGTATGGATGTTTGTATGGATGTATGTATGAATGTATGGATTGATGAGTGGAAAGATGTGTGTATGAATGTATGTATGCACGAATGTACTTGTGTATGTATGGATATATGTGGTGATGTATGTATGGATGCAGGGATAGGTGGATGGTTTGATTGTTGTATGGATGTATTGATCGATGGATGTATGGATGGATGTACGAATGTATGGAGGATACGGATGTATGGATGTATGGATGTATATATGTATGGATGTATGGATGGATGGATGAATGAATGGATGGATGTATGGATGGATCGACATATGTGTGTGTATGTGGACGGATGTACGTATGTGTGTATGGTTGGATGGATGATGGATGAATGGATTTATGGATGTGTGGATGGATGGATGGATGGCTCGATGGATGTATGGATGGGTGGATGTATGGATCGATGAATGTATGGCAAGGTGGATGTATAGATGGATGTATGAATGGATGAATGGTTGTATGGATGGATG
>NW_016963315.1:0-729 GCF_001483705.2 Eufriesea mexicana
CGTGCAGCGGCCACTACAGATGGGCTCCACACATACGCGCAGGGTGCAGTAGAATAGAGTAAATAGCAGAATTCCACGTAATGGCAGTGTATAGCACAAAAGTGTAAGCTTACCTAACCTAACCTAGCCAAACTTATCGCAACCAAACGTTACGCATATCCTCATAACGTACCGAGACCACTATTGCCGCCCTCCTCGGAGCCGAGTAGGACATATTAGGGGAGAGTAGAGCGCGGAAGTCCACCGAATAGCAGTGTACAGTACAAAAGTCGTAGATATCCCAGCCCAACATAGCCAAACATAGTACTGCGAATCGTAACCAATCCCAACCTAGCGTTCATAGACATCCTTTGCTGACCTCCTCAGAGCAAACCAGAATACGATAGAGCATACAAGAGCGCAGGAATCCTCCGCACATAAGTGCACAGCACAAGCAAACCAGAATACGATAGAGCATTCAAGAGCGCAGGAATCCTCCGCACATAAGTGCACAGCACAAAGGTTTGACACATGCTAACCTAATCCGACATAACCTAACCTCGCCAAACAAAGCCCAACAAAACCTATCGAGCCCAGACCTCCATTTCTGTCATCCACAGCGCCAAGCAGATCATATTGGAGCGCAGTAAATCGCAGCAATCCTCCGAACAGCAGTGTATATCACAGAAGTCAAGGCAATCATATCCTAACCTAACCAAACGTAGCCTAACCAGACGCAGCCTAGCTCAA
>NW_016963316.1:0-491 GCF_001483705.2 Eufriesea mexicana
AACCAGAATATGCCAGTGCACAGTAGAGCGCAGAAATCCGCCGCAATGCTGCGTAATGCACAAGAGACGGAGCTAGCCCCGTATAACCGAAGCAACCGTAACGTAACCAAACGTAACATAACTCCACCTAACGACACTCGACCACTACTGCTGGCCTGCCGGAGACAAGCAGCACAAGTCAAAGCAGTGTAAAGAGCAGATATCCACAGGTTCGCTGTGTATGGCAGAAAATCCAAGGCTATAGAGAAGTAACCAAAACAATTGTAGCCTAACTGAGCGAAGCATGTATCAAAATAACGACCCGCGAACACTATTCGTGGCCACCACAGGGCCAAGTAAAATACGGTAGAGCACAGTCGAGCGCAGAATTCCACAGAAAAACAGTGTATACCGCGAAAGTGAAAGCAATCCTAACCTAACAAAGACAGCCTTCACCTAACCAAACGTAGCCTAACTCAACCTTTCGTGCCACGATCACTATTGCTGTCCTC
>NW_016963317.1:0-545 GCF_001483705.2 Eufriesea mexicana
GACTTTTGTACTGTACACTGCTCTTCTGTGGATTTCGGCGCTCTACATTGCTCAACTATACCCCGATCATCGCTGGGAATGCGAGCAATGGTGGTAGTGACACGTTACGTTGAGTTAGCTTACGTTTGGCTAGGTTAGGTTAGGTTATGTTTGGTTAGTGTGGCTTTGACTTTCGTGCTTTAATGGATTCCTGTTATCGGCTGCGCTCTTCAATCTTCTGCTTGGCTCCGGGGATTCCAGCAGCAGCGGTTGCGACACGTCGTACTGTGTTATGCTACGTTTGGTTTGGTTAGGTTAGTTGAGGTTAGGTTAGAATATCTTCGAGTCTTGTGCTATATACTGCTATTGGCTGGATTTCTGGGCTCTACAGTGTTCTAATATTCTCTGCCTGCCTCTGGCGTGGACAGCAAAGGTGGTCTCGACGCGTTAAGTTGAGTTACGTTGCGTTTCGTATGATCAGGCTATGCCAGGCTCGGTCAGGCTATCTTTGACATTCTTGCTATACACTGCTATTCGAAGGACTTCTGCTCTGTACTGTGCCCAAG
>NW_016963318.1:0-737 GCF_001483705.2 Eufriesea mexicana
TCCTGCCAGATTCTATACCTTGGCTATAGCTATAGCACGCCAATAGAATATTTCGACCATATTTATGCAAGAAAGTTTGGTGGCCACGATGTAATTCGAATATATCAATAAAAATGAATTTTCAGCCAGATTCCATAGCGTCGCAATGACTGCAGTACGCCAATAGAATCTTTCCTCCTTATATATGCAAGAAAGGTATGTCACCGCGATATTTGCCGAAATCGTCAATAAAATTGAACTTTCCAGCCAGATTCTATAGCGTTGCATTGGTTACAGCACGCCAGTAGAATCTTTCCTCCTGATATATATGCAAGAAAGCTAGCTGACCACGATGTTAGTCAAAAATATCAATAAAGTTGAGTTTCCCAGCCAGATTCTATAGCATCGCAATGAATCTAGTACGCCAGTAGAAACTTTCCTCCTTGTATATGGAAGAAAGTTCGGCCACCACGATAGTAGTCGATAATTTCAATAAAATTTAATTTCCAGCCAGATTCTATAGCATTGCCATCGCTGTAGCACGTCAGTAGTATCTTTCCAGCTTATATATGCAAGAAAGATAGGTTATCAGGAGATTAGTTGAAAGTGACAATAAGATTGTATTTTCCAGCTTGATTCTATAGCATTGCAATGGCTATAGCAGGCCAGTAGTGTCTTTCCCCCTTATATATGCAAGAAAGTTAGGTCACCACGATATTAATCGAAAATGTCAATAAAATTGTATTTTCCAGCCAGAT
>NW_016963318.1:981-1229 GCF_001483705.2 Eufriesea mexicana
TTTCCATAGCATCGCAATGACTGCAGCACGCCAGTAGAATCTTTCCTCCTTATATACGCAAGAAAGTCATGTCACCGCGATATTAGTCCAAAACGTCATTAAGATTGAATTTTCGAGCCAGATTCTATAGCATTGCATTGGATATAGCACGCCAGTAGAATCTCTCCTCCTTACATATGCAAGATAGTTATGTCCCCACGAAATTAATCGAAAATGTCAATAGAATTGTATTTTCCAGCCAGATTCTG
>NW_016963319.1:0-598 GCF_001483705.2 Eufriesea mexicana
AAATAAACTCTACGTCCTATTGATGTGAGGGGGTGATCCCTTCTCCTGCTTTTTGTCTTTTGTTTTTTGTCGCCCGTTTTCTGGAGAAGTTGCTGACCTGCGTGTCTCCGTACGGACGGGCCAGTTCTAACCGTTCGCCCGTTTAATAGAGATCTAATTTTACACCGTCTCACTGATTATTATTTCCCAAAAGATAACCCCTTAACAGGTTATGGGCCCAGGATACCACGCAAATAATCATTGTGAATAATTTGTTCTTAAAAGGTGCAGTGTGTTGTGCAATTCCTTTTCTTAAAGAAAAATGGAATCAATGAGCTTAAAAATAGATAGAAAAGCTTGGTGACAGTGATAATTGGCCTCAATGGCGTTTTGTTATACGTACATTGCTAGAGGAAGACGACGATATGCTCAGTGTCTGTGAAGGAAGACTAGAGCGTCCAGCTGAAAATTCAGCAAATCATCAAGCCAATCTACAAAAGTTTTTAAAAGCTGATATATTAGCTCATAGATTGATCGTGACATCAGTCGAAAGAAAACCTCTAGACTTGCTTCTGAGCTGTACAACTGCACAGGAGATGTGGAAAAAACTCAATTCAGT
>NW_016963320.1:0-593 GCF_001483705.2 Eufriesea mexicana
ATGACAAATAACGGATCCATTGTCCCACGAGGTATTAACAATTGACACCACAGTATCGAGTACGGCCATCACCACAGTACTCCGGCGGAAGTAATAATTCGTTCTTTGAAGACTAAAGTTGCAAAGAAATACTTGAGTAGTGATTCTATACAACGGTTATAGCTAATGATATATACAATTGGTAATACGGAATTTCCTGCAAATAGCTGCAGAGCACAGTTCCAGTTGGAATAATCTCTTCACTGATGATTTATATACTACAGCATTACTAGAATGAAATATGCGGATGAATTGTCCCACGACTTATTTGCAATTGGCAACACCGTACATGGTAATTGCTGTAATGCAGGCGATGAATTATTTTGTTCACTTAAGATTTAAGTTCCACAGCCACACAAGAATAGTCTTTGGGTAGTGCGGTATAGCCAAATATATTTGAAATTGGAAATACGGTACATAGTACACAAACCAGCAGAGCTCTGCTTCCGCTGGATTAATACGTTCAGTGGAGTTTCAATTCCTATAGCAACTCTAGAATGAGGGAAAACAGATCCATTACACCACTATGTTTAAACAGCTGATCATACAGTAAT
>NW_016963321.1:0-257 GCF_001483705.2 Eufriesea mexicana
TGCAATGGTTATATTTTGCCAATATAATCTTTCCTCCTTGTTTATCCAAGAAAGTTAGCTCAAAACGACATTTGTCGAAAATTTCAATAGATTTGAATCCGCCAGGCACATTCTAAATCATTGCAATCGCTATAGCACGCCAGCAGAATCTTCCCCCCTTACTTATGTAAGAAAGGCAGGTCCCCACAATATATGACGAAAATGTCATTAAAATTGAATTTTCCGGCCAGATTCTATAGCATTCCAATGGTTCTAGC
>NW_016963322.1:0-327 GCF_001483705.2 Eufriesea mexicana
TATCTAAGGTTCTCAATCCAGTGGTAAGTATAGCTATCTACTTACCATAGAATAAGTCTATTCGAAATATATAACCTGCTATAATTTGAAGACTAGATTACCTAACACTCTCAATCCAATGGTAGGTACAGCCATCTACTTACCATAGAATAAGTCTATTCAAAATCTATAACCTGCTATAATTTGATGACTATATTACCTAATGCTCTCAATCCAATGGTAGGTACAGCCATCTACTTACCATAGAATAAGTCTATTCAAAATCTATAACCTGCTATAGTTTGATGAATAGATCATCTATCGTTCCCAATCCAATGGTAGGTATAG
>NW_016963322.1:400-832 GCF_001483705.2 Eufriesea mexicana
TCTCAATCCAATGGTGGGTAAAGCCATCTACTTACCATAGAAAAAGTCTATTCAAAGTCTATAACCTGCTATAGATTGATGAATAGATCATCTAACGTTCTCAATCCAAAGGTTAATATATCCATCTACTTACCATAGAATAAGTCTCTTAAAAATTCATAACCTGTTATAACTCGATGAATAGATCATCTGACGTTCTCAATTCAATGGTAGGTACAGCCATCTACTTACCATAGAATAAGTCTATTCAAAGTCTATAACCTGCTATAGATTGGTGAATAGATCATCAACGTTCTCAATCCAAAGGTTAATATATCCATCTACTTACCATAGAAAAAGTCTCTTAAAAATTCATAACCTGTTATACCACGATGAATGGATAACCTAACGTTCTCAATCCAATGGTAGGTATAACCATCTACTTATCATAGA
>NW_016963323.1:0-1774 GCF_001483705.2 Eufriesea mexicana
ATCCAAGCCAATAGAATCTTTCCTCCTTATTTACGCAGAAAGGTTTGCTCACCACTATATTGGGCGAAAATGTCTATAAAATAGACTTTTCATTCAGATTCTATTGCAATGCAATGGCTACAGCAACCCAATATAATCTTTCCTCCTTATTTACGCAGAAAAGCAAGCTCACCACGATATTCGTCGAAAATGTCAATAGAATTGAACTTTTCAGTCAGATTCTATTGTATTGCATTTGCTTCAGCAAACCAGTCGAATCATTCCTCCTTTTTTGTGCAGAAAAGTTTGCTCAACAAGATATTAGTCGAAAATGTCAATAAAATTGAACTTTTCAGTTAGAGTCTATTGCAACGCAATGGCAATAGCAACCCAATAGTACCTTTCCTCTTTATTTACGCAGAGAGGTTTACACGCCGCAATATTAGACAAAAATGTCAATAAAAGAAAATAGATATTTCATTCAAATTCAATTGCAATGCAATGGCTATAGCAGAGCAAAAAAATATTTCCTCCTCATTCATGCAGAAAAACATGCTCACCACGATATTATTCGAAAATGTCAGTAGAATTGAAATTTTCTGACAGATTCTGTAGCAAGGCAATGGCTATTGAAAACCAATATGATCTTTCCTCCTTTCTTATGCAGAAAAGTTTGCTCACCACGACATTAGTCGAAACTGTCAATAGAATTGAACTTTCATGTCAGATTTTATTGCAGTGCAATGGCTATAGCAAGGCAATAGAATCTTACAACGTTATTTATGCAGAAAAGCATGATGGCCTCGATATTAGTCGAAAATTTCAATAGGATTGAACTTTTCGGTCGTATACTGAAGGATACTGTTGCAATGCAATCGTTATAGCAAACCAATAGAATCTTTCCTCCCTATTTTGCGCAGAGAAGTCTGCTCACCACGATATTAATCGTAAATGTCAATAAAATTGAACATTGCTGTCAGATTATATTGCAATGCAATGCCTATGTCAAACCAATGGTATCCTTTCTCCTTAATCAAACAGAAAAGTGTGCTGACTACCATAGAAGCCGAAAATGTCAATAAAATTGAACTTACCGGTCAGATATTATTGCTATTCAATAGCTATAGCAAACCAATAGGATGTTTCCTCCTTATTTACGCAGAAAAGCAAGCTCACCACAATATTAAACGAAAATGTCAATAGAATTGAACATGTCAGACAGACTCAATCACGTTGCAATGGCCATAACACACCAATATAATGTTTACGGCGTGTATATGCAGAAAAGCGTGCTCGCAACGACATTGCTTGGGGATTTCATTAAAATAGTGATTTTCGGGCAGATTCGATTGCAATGCAATGGCTATAGCATACCAATAGGATCTTTCCTCTTAATTTATGCAGAAAGCATGATCGCCTCGATATTATTCGAAAATGTCAATAAAATTGAACTTTTCATTCATATTGTGTTGCAAGGCAATATCTATCCAAGCCAATAGAATCTTTCCTCCTTAGTGACGCAGAAAGGTCTGCTCACCACTATATTGGACGAAAATGTCTATAAAATTGACTTTTCATTCAGATTCTATTGCAATGCAATGGCTATAGCAACCCAACAGAATCTTTCCTCCTTATTTACGCAGAAAAGCAAGCTCACCACGATATTCGTCGAAAATGTCAATAGAATTGAACTTTTCAGTCAGATTCTATTGTATTGCATTTGCTTCAGCATACCAGTGGAATCATTCCTCCTTTTTTGTGCAGAAAAGTTTGCTCAACAAGATATTAGTCGAGA
>NW_016963324.1:0-774 GCF_001483705.2 Eufriesea mexicana
CTCTTATATGATCTGCTTGGGTATGCGGTGGTCAGCAATAGTGGTCG
Source organism: Eufriesea mexicana (assembly GCF_001483705.2). NCBI lineage: Eukaryota > Metazoa > Arthropoda > Insecta > Hymenoptera > Apidae > Eufriesea > Eufriesea mexicana. The sequence continues at coordinate 48 of NW_016963324.1, forward strand.
CGGCACGTTACGTTGAGTTAGGCTGCGTTCGGTTTTGTTATGTTAACATGGGTCAGGTTCGGATAGCCATGACTTTTGTGCTATACGCAGCTCTCCGCGTAAAACTGCGCTCTGCTGTGCTCCAGTATATCCTGATTGGCTGTGGGAATGCCAGCAGTAGTGGCCTCGACACGTTAGGTTTAGTTAGGCTACGTTTGCGTATGACAATTTTGGTTAGGTTAGGATACAATAGCTAAGACTTTTTTGTCATTCACTGCTGTTCGTTCGATTTCAGCGCTGTACTGCGCTCTAATATGTTCTGCTTGGCTCTGGGGTGGTCACTAATAGTATCCTCGGCACGTTAAGTTGTTTTATGTTACGTTTCGTTAGGGTAGGGTAGGTAGTCTTCGTTAGGTCTTCCCCGACTTTTATGCTATACACTGCTATACGGTGGATTGCTGCGCTCTACACTGTTCTACAATACTCTGCTCAGCTATGTGGATGCGAGAGTTTGTGAAGTTTGTGGCCCTGGCTCGTTGGTTTGAATTGCGTTCCGTTCGGTTAAGTCAGATTAGGCTACGTATGGTTAGTGAAGCTTCTGCTTTCGTGCTATACACTGATGTTCGGTGTATTTCTGTGATCTACTCTGCCCCATTATCATCTGCTTGGCTCTCGACAGGCCAGGTGCCGCTGTCGCGGCACGTAGGTTTGAGCTATGCTTCGCTGGGTTATGTTAGGTTAGGATATC
>NW_016963325.1:0-624 GCF_001483705.2 Eufriesea mexicana
GCAGTGTAAGGCACAAAACTCAAACAAATCCTAACCATGCCTTCCCAACCTACCCTAGCGAAACATAACATAGACATACCTAACGTGCCGATACCACTATAGCTGGCATCCCAGAGCAAAGCAGAATGCACTAGAGGACAGCAGAGCTCAGAAATCCGTCGCATTTCTGTGAATAGTACAAATGCCGCAGATAGCCTAGCATAACCTGCCCTAACCTAACCCAGCTAAACGCAGCATAACTGAACATGACATGGACAGAACACTCCCCCTGGCCTCCCCATTGCCACGCTGAATGTAGTAGAGCACAGTAGATCGCAGAAATACACCGAATAGCAGTGCAAAGCGCAAAAGTCAAAGTAGCCTCTCCTAACCAAAGTCAAACGTAACATATCCAAACGTAACCTGAATCAGCCTAACGTGACTAGACAGCTATCGCTGACCTCCACAGAGACATGCAGGGTGTACTAGAGCACAGTATTTCGCATGTACAAACCGCATTACCGTGAAGAGTACAAAAGTCGAAGATATAGCATAACCTGACCTAACCTAACCTAACCAAAAGTTGAGTAACTCAACAGAGCGTGCCGCTACCACTGCTGCCGGACTCCCCAGAGCCAAGCAGAA
>NW_016963327.1:0-517 GCF_001483705.2 Eufriesea mexicana
TGCGGCTGGAAAACACAATTTTGTTGACATTTTCGACTATTATCGCGGTGTACTAACTTCCTTGCGTAAGTAAGCGGGAAAGACTATCTTGGCATGCTATAGCCATCGCAATGCTATAGAATCTGGCTGGAAAGTTCAATTTTATCGACATTTTCGACTAATATCGTGGTGAGCTAATTTTACAACATAAATAAAGAGAAAAGATTCTATTGGTGTGCTATAGCCATTGCAATCATATAGTTTGTGGCTGGAAAACACAATTTTGTTGACATTTTCGACTATTATCGCGGTGTACTAACTTCCTTGCGTAAGTAAGCGGGAAAGACTATCTTGGCATGCTATAGCCATCGCAATGCTATAGAATATGGCCGGAAAATTTTATTTTAATGACATTTTCGACTAATATCGTGGTGAGCTAATTTTACAACATAAATAAAGAGAAAAGATTCTATTGGTGTGCTATAGCCATTGCAATGCTATAGAATCTGAATAGAAAATTCTATTTTATTGACATTTT
>NW_016963328.1:0-554 GCF_001483705.2 Eufriesea mexicana
AAATGTTGAATCCTTCGTTATAAATTTTTTGGTAAATTCAACCCTCGTCTTTCGATTTTTTCCTGATATGTATGCTTTTCTTTGCGCAACACACGCAGAATATCCAGCAGTTTTTAATACCCTTCGCACAGTTTTCGAACTTACTTCTTTTTAACATTCTTTATTTAATATCATTCTGAACTTCGAGGAGTTTAATTTAGGATTTTTCTTCACTTCGTTTACAATTTTACGTTTTTCTCTAATTTTACGTTTTTCTCTAACAGATAACTTGGGAAAACAATCACTTCGATTCGTAGTGTCAAAATCTGATTAATTTATAAATCGTTTTACAATGCTTCTAATAGTAAAACGACTTTTCTTAACAATTTGCGATATTTCGCTATAAGATTTTCACATTTTATACAAATTTAATATTATTTCTCTCTCTTTACTTGTCATTTCTTTCGCTTTTCTTGACATTATTACTTTTGCTTGCTTTTCCTGTTGCTAAACGACTGAAGTTTAGAATGACTGTTGTTAAAAATGACAATCAGGGTATCACCTAACTAGATTTT
>NW_016963329.1:0-805 GCF_001483705.2 Eufriesea mexicana
TATAGGACCTGGCTGGAAAGTTCAATTTCATTCACATTTCCAACTAATGTCCTGGCGAGCTAAGTTTCTTGCATAAGCAAGCGGGCAAGATTATATTGGCAAGCTAGAACCATTGCAATGCTATAGTATCTGGCCGGAAAATTCAATTTTAATGACATTTTCGTCCAATATTGTGGTGATCTGCATTTCTTGCGTAAGTAAGGGGGGGTAGATGCTACTGGCGTGCTATAGCGATTGCAATGATTTAAAATGTGCCTGGCAGATTCAATTTCATTGACATTTTCGACAAATAACGTGGTGAGCTATCTTTCTTGGATAAACAAGGAGGGAAGTTTATATTGGCAAGCTATAACCATTGCAATGCTCTGGAATCTGCCTGGAAAGTTCAATTTTATTGACAGTTTCGACTAATATCGCGGTGAGATATCTTCTTGCATAAATAAGAAGTTACATTCTATTGGCTTGCTATAGCCAACGCAATGCTATAGAATCTGGCTTGAAAGTTCAATTTTATTGACATTTTCGACTAATATCGTGGTGAGCAAACTTTCTTGCATAAACAAGGAGGAAAGATTCCATTGGCGTGTTATTGCCATTGCAATGCTATAGAATCTGGATGTAAAGTGCAATTTTATTTACATTTTAGCAATTTTATTTACATTTTCTACTAATATCGTGGTGAGCTAACATCCTAGCATAAGTAAGGAGGAAAGTTACTTCCGGTGTGCTATAGCCATTGCATTGCTGGAGAATCTGGCTGGAAAATTCAATTTTACTGACATTTCCGACAAATATCGTGGTGAGC
>NW_016963330.1:0-914 GCF_001483705.2 Eufriesea mexicana
TGACTGGAATGTTCAAATTTATTGATATTTTCGACTAGTTTCGTCGTGAGCAAAGTTTCCTGATTAAATGCGGAGGAAAGATGCTTTTGGAGTGCTGTAGCCATAGCAATGCAGTAAAATCTGCATGGAAACATCAATTTTATTGACATCCTCGACTAATATCGTGGTGAGCAAACTTTCTAGTATAAATAAGGGGGAAATACTCTGTTAGCGAAATATAGCCATTGCAATGCAATAGAATCTGACCGTAAAGTTCAATTCCATTGACATTTTCGACTAATATCGTGGTGAGCAAGCTTTCTAGCATAAATATGGAGAAAATGCGTTATTGGCGTGGTATAACCATTGCATTGGAATACAATCTGTCAGGAAAGTTCAATTTTATCGGCATTTTCGACTCATATCGTTGTGAGCATGCTTTCTCGCATAAATGAGGAGAGAAGAATCAATTGGTGCGCTATGGTCATTGCAACGCAATAGAATCTGACTGGAAAGTCCAATTTTATGGACATTTTCGACTTATATCACGATGAGCATGCTTTCCGGAACGAATACGGCGGAAAGATACTTTTGGCGTGCTGTAGCAACTGCAATGCAAAAGAGGCTGACTCGATATACCAATTTTATTGACATTTTCGACTAATATCGTGGTGAGCAATCTGTCTCGCATGAATAAGGAGGTTAGATACAAATGGCGTGCTATATGCATTGCAATGCAATAGAACCTCTCTGGATAGTTCCATTTTATTGACATTTTCTACTAATATCGTCGTGAGCAAGCTTCCTTGCATAAATAAGGAGGATAGATTCTATTGGCGTGCTACAGCCATAGTAATGAAAAAGATTCTGTGTGGAAAGATCAATTCTATTGACATGTTCAACAGGTATCTCTGTGAGCCAACTTTCAAGCATAA
>NW_016963331.1:0-497 GCF_001483705.2 Eufriesea mexicana
TTTTGGCCTGCTATAGCCATAGCAATGCTGCAGAATCCGGCTGGATAGTTCAATTTTATTGTCTTTTTCGACTAATATCGTGATGAGCTGGCTTCCTTGCATAAGTATGGAGGAAAGATCTCTATGGCGTGCTATATCCATTGCAATGATATGGAATGTGCCTGGCAGTCTCTATTTTATTGACATTTTCTACTAATATCGTGGTGAGCTATCTTCCTTGAATAAGTAAGGAGGAAGGATACTTTTGGCGTACTATAGCCATTGCAATGATATGGAATGTGCCTGGCAGTCTCTATTTTATTGACATTTACGACTAATATGGTGGTGAGCTAACTCTCTTGCATAAACAAGGAGGAAAGGTTATATTGGCAAGCTATAACCACTGCAATGCTGTAGAATCTGGCTGTAAAGTGCAATTTTAGTGTCATTTTCGTCTAATATCGTGGTGAGCTATCTTCCTTGAATAAGTAAGGAGGAAGGATACTTTTGGCGTACTA
>NW_016963332.1:0-580 GCF_001483705.2 Eufriesea mexicana
ATCCATATTCTGTTGCATTACAGAGGCTTCAGCACGCCAAAATAATCCTACATCCTTTTTTGTACACGATAGTTAGAGCAACACAATATCAGTCGAAAATGTCAATAAAATCGTTTTCTCCGGCCAGATTACATAGCATTGCGATGGCTATAGTACGCCTATAGAATCTCCCCTCCTCATTTAAGCAAGAAAGTTGCCTCCCCACGATATCAGTGGAAAATGATAAAAAATTGAATTTCCCAGCCAAATTTTAAGGCATTACAATGGCTACAGCACGCCAATAGAACCTTTCCTCCATATTTATGCAGGTAAGCTAGCTTTACACGATTTTGGTCGTAAATGTCAATAAATTCGAACATTACAATGGCCACAGCGCGCCAATAGAATCTCCCCTCCTTATTTATATAAGAAAGATAGCTCACCACGTCATTAGTTTAAAATGTCAGTAAATTTGAATTTTCCAGCCAGACACTATAGCACTGCAATGGCCATAGCACTCCACTAGCATCTTTCCACATTATTTATGCAAGAAAGCTAGCACACCACGATATTAGCCGAAAATGTCAATGAAATTAAGTTT
>NW_016963333.1:0-536 GCF_001483705.2 Eufriesea mexicana
AGGATAGCTTAGACTTTTGCGCCATACACCACTATTCGATGGATTTGAGCGCACTACATTGCTCTGATATGCTCTGTTCGTCAATGGGTATGCCAGATGTAGTGGTCTCTTCATGCTAGTTTGAGCTAGGCTACGTTAGGTTGGGATATGTTATTTTTGGATAGGCGTGGTTAGCTTTGACTTTCACGGTATTAACCGCCTTTGGGTGGATTTGTGCGCTCTATTGAACCCTATCATGCTCTGCATGGGTCTGCATAGTGGAATCGCCACGTTAGGTTGATATGTGTAACGTTTTGTTATGCTACGTTTGGCTTGGTTAGGGCAGGATTGCTTTGACTTTTGCGCTACGCACTGACATTCTGCGGACTTTTGCGCTCTACTGTGGCCTTGTATACCATGAACCATGATTTGCTCTGAGGAAGCCAGAAACGGTTTGCGCTGCACGATAGTTTCTGTTTGGTCACGATTGGCTGGGTTATGTTTGTGTGGGTCAGGTATGGGTAGCTTTGACTTTTCTGCTATATCCTGCGATCCTA
>NW_016963334.1:0-572 GCF_001483705.2 Eufriesea mexicana
GCACGGTAGGATGGGCTATGTTACGTTTCGATTGGCTAGGTTAGGTTAAGTTTGGTAAGGATATCTTTGCCATTCGAGATATATACACTGTTATTCGATAGATTTCTGTGATATAGAGTGCTGTAGTATGTTCTGCTTGGTTCCTGGGATGACAGCAGCAGTGGTTGCGGCACGGTATGTTGAGTTACGCTACGTTTGGTTTGGTTAGGTTGGGCCTGGTTAGGTTGGGATACCTTTGACTTTCGAGCTCTACACCGACTTTCGGTGGATTTCTGCACTCCACTGTACCCTACTGCATTCTGCATGGTCCTGGGGTGGCCAGAAATAGTGGTCGCGGCTCGCTATGTTGAGTTGGGCTACGATCGGTTAAGTTATGTCACGTCGGGTATGGCTTGGTTATCTTTGACCTTTTTGCTACAAACTGCAATTCGTTGGATCTCTGCGCATTACAGTGCCCTAGTACATTCTGCTTGCCTCTGTGGAAGCCAGAAATAGTGGTCTCGTCATGCTAGGTGGAATAAGCTTACGTTTGGGTATGTTACTATTGGCTAGGTTAGAATAGGCTACTCTCA
>NW_016963335.1:0-497 GCF_001483705.2 Eufriesea mexicana
GGACATTGCTATCCAAATCTGATCCAAATAAGCGTAACATAACCAAACGTGACATAATTCAAGCTAACGTGCCGCGGCCGCTGTCTCCGCCCTCCCCAGAGCAGAGCAGAGCATGCAAGATCACAGTAGAGCGCAGAAATTGACCTAAAGGCAGTTTATACCGCAAAAGTCAAAGATATCCTAGCTAATCTTAACCGAACATCAAACATAATGTGACCTAACAAAGACTAACGTGCCTGGACCGCTATTGCTGACCTCCCCAGAGCCTAACAGAATGTCCTAGAACACAGTAGAGCACAGAAATCCGCAACAATGCAGAGCAAAGCACAAAGTCAAAGATATACTTACAGAACCTTCCCAATCCTAACGTACCAAACGTAGCCTAACTAAATATAACGTGACGTTACCACTATTGCTGGACTTTCCAGAGCCAGGCTGATAATATTAGAGCACAGTAGAGCGCAGAGGTCCACCGAATAGCTGTGTACAGCACAAAA
>NW_016963336.1:0-497 GCF_001483705.2 Eufriesea mexicana
ACCTATCGTGCGACGACCGCCGTTGCTGGCGTCCCAGAGTCGAGCAGAGTATAGTACAGCAACCAAAAGGCTAGAAGTCCACAGAACAGCAGTGTGTAGCTCAAAAGTCAAAGTTAACCTATACCATCCTAACCATACCTAACACAAGCAGACGTAACCTAACACAACGTAACGCGCCGCGGCCGCAGTTTCTGGCCTCCCCAGGGCAAAGCATATAATATTAGGCAAAAGTAGGGCCCAGAAATCCACCGAATAGCAGTGCACACTACAAAACATAACACCGTCATTTCCCAACCTAACGAACCGTAACATAGCCAAATATAAAATGTCTCAAAATAACGTGCCGCGGACACTACTGCTGGGCACCCCAGAATCGAGCAGACCGAGCAGAGTACAGTAGAGCAATGTGGAGCGTAGAAACCGTCCGCGTGGCGCTGTATAGCACAAAAGTCAATGGTATCATGACCTAACCCAAACAAACCTATCCTAACGAAACG
>NW_016963337.1:0-3015 GCF_001483705.2 Eufriesea mexicana
ACTAGTTCGATGAAATACACCGTGATGCAGTGAATAGCACAGAAGTCGGAGGTCTCCTAACAGAACCTGACCTAACCTAACCTAACCAAGCGTTCGATATCTCAACGGTGCGTCCCGCGACCACAGCTGCCGGTATCCACAGAGCCAAGGAGAATAAAACAGAGCACATTAGATCACAGGAATCCGCAGAATAATAGTGTACACCCCGAAAACCGAAGCAGCGATAGCCAAAAATGACCTGACATAAATTAATCAAGCGTAGCCAAGCCCAACATAACGTGGCGCGACTATTGCTGTTCTCCCCAGGGCCAAGCATAGTATAGTAGGGCACAGTAGAGTGTAGAAATCCTCCGAGTAGCAGTGTATATCACGAAATTCAAAGATACCCTGACCGAGCTTGGCAAAGCCTAACCTAACCACACGTAATCTAGCTCGACCTAACGTGCCAAAACTACTGTTGCTGGTCACCGCAGACCCTAGCAAAAAATAATGGAGCACAGCAGAGCGCAGAAATCAACCGCATTGCGGTGTATAGCACAAAAGTCAAACTTATGCTGATCCAAATTGTCCGAACCTAACCTATCCAAACGTATTGTAACCCTACATAACGTGACGAGGACAATATTTCTGGTCTCCGCAGAACCGAACAGGAAACATGAGAACGCAGTAGAGCGCAGAAATAGATCGCAGTAGAGCGCAGAAGTCGGAGGATAGCTGTGTACAGCACAGATGAATAAAATCTCCGGTCCTAACCTCACCAAGCGTAACATATCGAAACGTGGCATATCACAAACTAACGTGCCGATGCCATAGTTGCTGCCCTCGCCAGAGACAGGGAGAGTATATTAGAGAACGGCAGAGCGCGGAAATCCACCGAGCTGAGGTGCACAGCAAAAAAGCCAAACATATCCTGATATAACCTGATATTACCTTACCTATTAAAACGTAGTGTATTTAAACGTCGTATGGAGACCAATATTCCTGGCATACCTAGAGTCAGGCAGAGGCGCTAGAACACATTAGGGCGAAAAAATCCACCGAAAAGCAGTGAACGGCACAGAAGTCAAGGTAGCCACCCCTATCCTAGCCAAACGTATCATATCCAAACGAAGCCTAACACAACCTAACATGACCAGCCCACTATTACTTACATCCACAGAGACAGGGAGAACGTTCTGGGGCACAGTGTTGCGCCGAAATCCATCGAATTGCAGTGAACAGCGCAAAAGGCAATGTAGCCTATCCTCACCCAGTCAAACGTGACATACCTAGACGTTGTCTAACTCAACCAAACAATCCGAGGCGAATATTACTGGCATCGACAGGGACAAGCAGAATGTACTAGAGTACATTAGATAGCAGAAATCCTCCGCACTGCAGTGAATGGCACAAGAGCAGTAGGCACCAGAATCTAACCTGACATAATCTAACCAAACCAAACGCAGCATAACCCAACATGACGTGACACTACCACTGCTACTGGCCTCGCCAGAGCAAAGCCGAGTGTAGGAGAGCACTTTAGATTACAGAAATCTGCCGAAAAGCAGCGTAAAGCACAAAAGCCGCAGTATTCTATCCTAACATAGCCAAACGTGACATACTCAAACCATGCCCAACTCAGCCTAACATGACGAGACCATTATTCCTGGCCTCGCCAGAGCCAAGCAGAAAACATTAGAACGCAGAAGAGTGCAGAAATCCGCGGACCGCAGTGTACAGCACTAAGGCCTAGACTACCCTGTCATAACTTCACCAAACTTAGCATGACCGAGCATAGCATAGCTCAACCTAACGGGCCAATACCACTATCACCGGCCACCCCAGGGCCTAGCAGGGCATATTAGAGCACAACAGAAGGCATAAATCCACCGAAGATCAATGTATACCACAAAAGTCATGGCTACAGTACATTAACCTGACCGAACGCAACACACATCACACTCTCGTGCCGAGGATACTGCTGCTGGTCTCTCCAGAGCCAAGTAGAATGTACTAGGACACAATAGAACGCAGAATTCCACCGCATTGCATTGTGTAGGACAAAAGTCAAAGATATCCTAACACAAAATTGCCTAACATTACCCTACCGAACGTACTCTAACACATCATAACGCGCAACGACCACTATTGCAGGCCCCAGAGCCATGCAGTATGTACTAGAGCACAGTAGCGAGCAGATATCAAATATCGTCCGCATTGCACTGTACATCACAAAAGTCCAATCCATCCTACCCTAACATGGCCAATCGTAACACAACAAAACGTAACCAAATGCAACATAACGTGCCGCGACCGCTATTTCTGGCCTCCCCAGAGCCAAATATAATATAATAGAGCACAGTGGAGCGCAGAAATCCAACGCATTGCAGTGCAAATCGCAAAAGTCGAAGTAGCCTAACTTTATCTAGCCAAACGCAACATATCCAAATGAAACCTAACTCAACCTAACATGACGAGACAATTATTGCTGGCATCCACAGAGACAAGCAGAAGGTGCTGGAGCACAGTAGAGCGCAGACATCCACCGCAGTGCAGTGCAAAGCACAGAAGTGTGAGGTACGCTAATCTAACCTGACCTAACCTACCCTGGCAGAAAGTAGTGTAACTCAACATAACGTGGCGAGGCAAATATTGCTGGTCTCCCCAGAATCATGCAGGACATATTAGAGCACAGCAGAAGGCATGAATCCAAAGCATTGCTGTGTTCATCACAAAAGCCAAACATTCCCTTTCCTAACTTGTCCTAATCTAACCTACCCTAACGAAGTGTACCTCAACGTAACGTGGCGAGACATATATTGCTGCCCCCCCCCCAGAGACAACTAGGGCATATTAGAGCTCATAAGAGCGCAGAGATGCACCGAATAGCAGCGAACAGCACAAAAGTCGATGCAGCTTTTCCTTACCTAGCCAAACGTAACGTAACCAAACGTAACATAGCTCAAGCCAACTTGACGGGACCACATTTGCTGGCTTCCCAGAAACAAGCATAGTATACTTGTGCAGAGTAGAGCG
>NW_016963338.1:0-645 GCF_001483705.2 Eufriesea mexicana
GAAAATGTCACTGAAATTGAATTTTCGTGCCAGATGCTACAGCGTTGCAATGCCTATAGCACTACAAAAGAGTCTTTCCTCATTATTAATGCATAAAAGTTAGCTCGCCTCGATATTTGTCGAAAATGTCAATAAAATTGAATTTTCCATCCAGACACTATAGAATTGCAATGGCTATGGCACGCCAATAGAATCTTTCGACAACATTCATCCAAGAAAGTTAGCTCACCACGATATTAGTCGAAAATGTTAACAGAATAGAATTTTCCAGCCAGATTCTATAGCATTGCAATGGCTATAGCTCGCCAGTAGAATCTATCCTCCTTACACATCCAAGGATGTCAGCTCACCACGATATTAGTCGAAAATGTCGATAAAATTGAATTTTCCATCCAGATACTATAGATTTGCAAATTTGCAATGGCCATAGCTGACCAATGCAATCTTTCCTCCGTATTTATGCAAGAAAGATACCTCTCCACGATATGAGTCGAAAATGTCAATAAAGTTCAATTTTCAAGGCAGATACTATAGCATTTAAATGGCTATAGCGCAGCAAGAGTATTTTTCCTCCTTATTTAAACAAGAAAGTTATCTCACGACGATATTAGTCGAAAATGTTAATAAAATTGAATTTTCGAGACA
>NW_016963339.1:0-344 GCF_001483705.2 Eufriesea mexicana
GTCAGGTCAAGTCAGGTCAGGTCACGTCAGGTCAGGTCAGGTGAAGCCAGGTCAGGCCAGGCAAGGCAAGTTAGGGTCAGGTAAACTCAGGGCAGGTCAGGGCAGGTCAGGTCTGGTAAGGTCAGGTCAGGTCAGGTCGGGACTGGTCAGGTCAGGGCAGTTAAGGTCAGTTCAGGTCAGGTCTGGTCAGGTTATGTCAGGACAGGTCAGGTCTGAATAGGTCAGGTCATTGCAGGTCAGGTCAGGTCAGGTCAGACCTGGCCAGGCGAGGCCAGGTCGTATCAGGTCAAGTCAGGTCAGGTCAGGTCAGGTCATGTCAGACAGGTTAGCTCAGGTCAGGTAAG
>NW_016963340.1:0-523 GCF_001483705.2 Eufriesea mexicana
CCAGACGGAACACAGTATAGCAGAATATAGCGCAGATATCCTCCGAATAAGAGTGTATAGCGCGGAAGTCAGAGTGAACGTGTCCTAACCTAACTAACTGTAACAGAACCGATCATGGCGTAACCCAATCCAACGTGCCGCGGACACTACTGTTGGCCTGCCCGGATCGATGCAGATCATATTAGAGCAACAGCGCACAAATCCACCGAATAGCAGTGTATATCTTAAATTTAACTCTATTCTCTCCGAACATAACCAAACGTAACACAACACGCGAAAAGTAATTCAACCTAACGTGGCGAGAACAACATTTCTGATTCTGACCTCCTCAGAACCAAGCAGAACGAACGAGAGCGCAGTAGAACGCATAAATACACCGGCCAATAGTGTACAGCGCAAGACTTAAAGCTATCCTGCCATAACATAGCCAACCGTCACATAACGAAGCGAAATATAACTTAACCGAACGTGCCACGACCACTATTGCTGGCCTCGCCAGGGACAAGCAGAATATTGTGGAGCA
>NW_016963341.1:0-265 GCF_001483705.2 Eufriesea mexicana
ATACATCCATACATGCACGCATACATACATTCTTACATCCATACATTCGTACATCCATACATATATCGATGCATTCATTCATTCATTCATCCATACATCCATACATCCATACATCCATACATCCATACATGCACGCATACACACATTCTTACATCCATACATTCATCCATACACACATCCATACATAAATTCTTGCATACATCATACATTCATCCATACACGCATCCATACAAACATCCGTACATACATCCATGCATACATCCAT
>NW_016963342.1:0-2232 GCF_001483705.2 Eufriesea mexicana
GAGACCACTGTTGCTACCCCCTCCCCTCAACGCCAAGCAGTGTCTACTACTGCAGAGCAGAGCGCAGAAATCCAGCGCATTGCTATGTATCGCACAAAAGCCGTAGACATCCTAACCAAACATAACTAGACGTAACCCATCTCAAATTAACGTGCCGAAACCACTATTGCTGCCCTCGCTAGAGCCAAGCGGAATGTACTAGAACACAGAAGAGCGCAGAGGTACACCGAATAACTGTGTGTAGCACGAAAATCAAATCTATCATAACCAAGCTTAGACCAACCTGGCCCAACCAAACGTAACCTAACTCAAACTACCGTGCTGCGAACGCTATTGATCGCCTCCGCACGGTCGATCAGAATACAGTACAGCAATGTAGATAGCAGATATCCACCGAATAGCAGTTTATAGTACAAATGTCAGGAAATCTTAACCGAGCCTTCCTGACAACCTAACTAAACGTAAGCATCCGCAACCTAACGTACTGAGACCACTATTACTGGCTACCCCGGAGCCAAGCAGAGCATATTATACCACATTAGTGTGCGGAACACCGCCGAATAGCTGTGTATCTCACAAAATGCAAAGTAGAATATCCTAACCTAAACGGACGTGCCATAAACAGACGTAACATAACTAAACCTAACACGACGAAACCACTAGTTCTGGCCTCCACAGAGACAACCAGAATATACTAGAGCACGGAATAGCGCAAAATCCACCGCAATGCAGTGAATGGCACAAAAGCCGCAGACACCATAATGAAACCAGACCTAATCTAATCTAAAGGAACACAGCATAACCCATCATGACGTGCCGCGACCACTGCTCCTGGCCTTTCCAGAGCAAAGGAGAATGTTGCAGCACACAGCAGGTCACAGATATCTGACAAAAACCAGTGTAACTGCAATAGCCTATGTAGCCTCTCCTAACATTGCAAAACGCGACACATCCGAACGTAACCTAACTCAGCCTATCGCGCCGAGATCACTATTGCTTGCCCTCACATAGAAAAGCCGAATGTACTAGAGCGCAGTACTGCGTAGGAATCCACCGAATAGCAGTGTATAGCACAAAAGTCGAAGTAGCATCTCCTAACACAGCCAAGCGCAACAAACACAATCGTGACCTGTCGCAACCTAACATGGCGAGACCACTGCTGCTGGCCTCCACAGATCTAAGCAGAATGTACTAGAGCACAGTAGTGCGCAGAAATCCACCGCATTGCAGTGAATAGCACAAAAGCCGTAGATACCGTAACCTAACGTTGCATAAACTATCCTAACGGAAAGTAGCATAGCTCAGAACAACGGGCCGCGACCACTACTATTGACATCTCCTGAACCAAGCAGAATGTAGCAGAGCACGGTATATCACAGGAGTCCACAGAAGAGCTGTGTATAGTACGAAAGTCACAGCTATCCTAACCAAACTTAGCATAACCTTACCTGACCTAACGTAGCCTAACAACCTGACGTACCACGATCACTATTGCACGCCTCTCCAGAGACGAGTATAGATCGCAGATATCCACCGAATAGTAGTGCATAGCACAAAGGTCAAAGCTATCCCCCCTTAAAATAACCAAACGTAACTTAATCATGCGAAACGTACCTCAACGCAACGGGCAGAGACCACTAGTTCTCGCCACCACAGAGCCAAGTGAAAAGCATTAGGGCACGGTAGAGCGCACAAAATCCCCCGAATGGCAGTTTACAGCACAAAAGTCAAAGCCATCTTAACCAAATATAATCTGGCATACCCCAACCATACGTAATATGACACAGCCTATTGTGCCGCGACCACTATTGCTGGCCTCTGAACGGCCAAGCAGGAAATATAAAAGGAGAGTAGAGCACAGGAATCTATCGAATAGCAGTGCATAGAACAGATGTCAAGGCTATCCTCTCCTACTCCAACCAAACGTAGCATAACCATACGTAGCATAACTCAAATTAACGTGAGGAGGATAACATTACTAGCCACCCCAGAGCCGAGGAGAGAATCGTAGAGCAATGTATGTCTTAGAAATACTCCGAATAGAAGTGTATAGCACAAAAGTCGATGAAATCCAAACCTAACCTTACCTAACCTCACCTAATCGTACGTAGCATAAAACTAGATTGCGTGCCGCGACCAATGCTCCTGGACACCCCTGACCTAAGAAGAATATGGTAGAGTACAGTAGATGTCAGGCATCCACCGGATAATATTATATAACGCGATATTCAA
>NW_016963343.1:0-1067 GCF_001483705.2 Eufriesea mexicana
TGACATAGCCAAATACAGCCTAACTCAACCTAAACTGCTGAGACAGCTATTGCTGCCATCCCCGGAACCAAGCAGGACAAACTAGAGCGCAGAATATCGCGAGAAATCCATTGAAAAGCAGTGTACAGCACAAAAGTTAAAGCTATCCGGACCAAACTATTCCCACCCAAACCTAAGCGAACGTAAGGTTGCACAATATTAGGTGCCCAAACCACTACTTCTGGCCGTCCTAGAACCAATCTAAAAATATTAGAGCACAGTAGCATCCACAAACGTAGCACATCACAACCTAAGGAGCCGGGACTCGTACTGCTGGCCTTCCCAGAGCCAAGCGGAACAAGCTAGTGGGGACTAGAGCGCAGAAGTCCATAGAAACGTTGTGTATATCATTAAAGTCAAAGCTACGAATGCCCAACCCAAATCAACTAAACACTAACAAACGGGGCCTAACTAAACCTAAACTGCCGAGACCGCTATTTCTGCCCTACTAGAGCCCAGCAGGACATACTAGAGCACAGTAGAGCGCAGATGTCCTCCAAATTGGAAGTGTACAGCACAGACGTTATAGCTGTCCTGGCCCAGCTTAGACTGGCCCAACCTAACCAAACGTAATCTGACTCAAGGTAACGTGCAGAGGACACTATAAAAACGTAATCTGACTCAAGGTAACGTGCAGAGGACACTATTGCTGACCTTCCCATAGCCAAGCTGAAAGCATTAGAGAACTGTATGGCGCACAAATCCACGGAATAGCAGTGTAGAGCTCATGAGTTATGGCTATCCTGACCAAACATAGCCTAATCCAACCTAAAGGAACGTAAAGTGCCTCAACATAAAGTGCCGAGACCACTATTGCTGGAAATTCCAAGAGCCTAGCTCAAAATATTAGAACAGAGTAGAACGCAGGAATCCACCTAACAGCGTACTATATCATTATAGTCAAAGCTACCCCCTCCTAAAATAGCCAAACGTAACATAACCAAACGTAAACTATCTATACCTATCATGCAGCGACCGCTACTGCTGTCCTCCCCAGAGCCAAGCAGAACACATTAGCGGAAAGAAGA
>NW_016963344.1:0-260 GCF_001483705.2 Eufriesea mexicana
CCCGCCTCGTCGAGCGGGCACATCGGGCGGTATGCCTCCGGAGAGTTCGGCGGCTTCCCAAGTATCGTGATCAGCACGACTCTCTTCCAACATGCCGGGAAGCGACCGGTCCTGAGGCAGCTGCCGAACAGCCGTCGCACACGGTCACTCCACGCTTCAAGAGACAGTGCAAAGGCTCGGCCTGGGATGCCGTCCGGTTCGGGGGCGGTGCTCCTCTCCCTCATCCTAACGACCGCACGGCCCAACTCCTCGCGCGAGAC
>NW_016963344.1:275-525 GCF_001483705.2 Eufriesea mexicana
CATCCGACCAGTTCCGACCGCACTGCAGGGGGTTGCACCCCCTCCTCCGCCACCACAGGGAAGAGGGTGTCGATCACCCTCCGCAGGAGCTCGGGGTTCATACGCGCGGTCACGGGTGGCGCCCATGCGCTTAACGTCCCCACTACTTTTTTATAGGGGCGTCCCCACGGATCGGTTTCGAGCGTCACGAGGAGTTCGTCCCGTTGCCGACATTTGGCTCTGCGAATCTCCCTCCGGAGGTCGCACACCG
>NW_016963345.1:0-539 GCF_001483705.2 Eufriesea mexicana
ATCCTAACCTAATCAAACGTAACATAATCGAACGTAACCGAGCTAAAACTAACGTGCCTCGGAAGCTACTGCTGGACTCCCCGGAGACAAGCAGAGTATACTAGAGCACAGCAGAGCGCAGTATCCCGCCGAATATCAGTGCATAGCACAGAAGTCAAAGCCATCCCAACCAAACATAACACAAACATAACAAAACCTTACATAACCAAATGAAACCTAGCTAATCCAAACGTGCCACGGCCACAATTTCTGCCCTCCCCAGAGACAAGCGGATGCTAGTACAGCAGTGCAGTGCACAAGTATCGAACGAATTGCAGTGTGTGGCACAAAGGACATGGCTTTACTAACTAAACATAACCGAGCCTGACCAAGCCATGCGTAACATAACACAAGCTTGTGTGCCGCAACCACCATTGCTGGCCTCCTCTGAGAAAAGCAGAACATACTAGAGCACAGTAGAGCGCAGAAGTTTATCCCACAACAGTGTACAGCACAAGCATCAAAGATGTGCTATCCGAATCCGTCCAAACGTTATATAA
>NW_016963346.1:0-864 GCF_001483705.2 Eufriesea mexicana
TTGGATTGAAGGCGTTAGGCGATGTACTCACCAAGCTATAGCATATTATAGATCTTGAATAAGTCTACTCTCTGGCAAGTAGGCGGCTGTACTTGCCATTGGATTGAAGGCGATAAGCGATCTAATCATCAAGCGATGGCAGCTTATAGGTTTTGAATAGACTTATTCTCTGGCAAGTAGATGGCTGTACTTGCCATTGGATTGAAGGCGTTAGGCCATCTATTCACCATGCTATAACAGGTTATAGATTTCGAATAGACCTATTCTCTGGCAAGTAGATGGCTGTACTTGCCAATGGGTTGAAGACGTTAGGCGATCCATTCACCAAGCTATAACAGGTATTAGATTTTGAATATACCATTTCTGTGGCAAGTAGATGGCTGTACTCACCATTGGTTGAAGACGTTATGCGACCTATTCTCTAAGCTATATCAGGTTATAGACTTTGAGTAGACGTATTTTCTGGCAAGTAGAAGTCTCTACTTGCCATTGGTTTGAAGGCGTTGGGCGACGTATTCACTAAGCTATAACAGATTATAGATTTTGAATAGACCTATTCTCTGGCAAGTAGATGGCTGTAATTACCATTGGATTGAAGGCGTTAGGCGATGTACTCACCAAGCTATAGCATATTATAGATCTTGAATAGGCCTATTCTCTGGCAACTATACGGCTTTACTTGCCACTGTATATACGGCTTTACTTGCCACTGTATTGAAGGCGTTATGCGATCCATTCACCAAGCTACAACAGGTTATAAATTTTGAATAGACCTATTCTCTGCAAGTAGAGGGCTGTACATGCCATTGGATTGAAGGCGTTAGGCGATCTGTTCACCAAGTTATAACAGATTATATATTTTGA
>NW_016963347.1:0-592 GCF_001483705.2 Eufriesea mexicana
AATTGAACTTTCCAGTCAGATTCTATAGCATTGCGACGGCTATAGCATGCCAGTACAATCTACAACCTTATTTATGCAATAACGTTAGCTCACCACGATATTAGTCAAAAAAGTCAATAAAATTGAATTTTACAGCCAGATTCTACAGGACTGCAATGGTTATAGCTCGCTAATGGAATCTCCCCTCCTTATTTATGCAAGCATGTTAACTCACCACAATAATAGTCGAAAATGTCAATAAAATTGAACTTTCCAGCCAGATTCTATAGCATTGCGACGGCTATAGCAAGTGAATTGAATCTTTCCTCCTTATATGTGCAAGGAAGTTAGCTCGCAACGATATTAGACAACGATATTAGTCGAAAATGTCAATAAAATTGAATTTTCCAGGAAGATTCTAAATCGTTGCAATGGTAATAGCACGCCAATAGGATCTTTCCTCCTCATTTATGCAAGAAAGTTAGCTCACTACGATATTAGTCGAAAATGTCGATGAAATTGAACTTTCCAGCCAGATTATATAGCATTACAACGGCTATAGCATGCCAAGATGTTCTTTCCTCCTTACTTACGCAAGGAAGTTAGCACACCG
>NW_016963348.1:0-561 GCF_001483705.2 Eufriesea mexicana
TAACCCGACCTAACCAATCCCACCCTAACATAACCCGACATAACCTAACCTAACCTAACCAAATCTCACAAAACCCAACGTACGCTACCTAACCAAACTTTATCTATGCGAACCAAACCTAACTTAACCTAATCTAACATCACCTAACTATCCTAACCTAACCTAACCCAAACCAACTCAACCCAAACCAACCAACCCCAACGTAACATAACTTAACCTAACCTCACAAAACGTAACCTAACCTACCCAACCAAACTTTACCCATCAGAACCTAACCTTACGTAACGTAACCCAACCTAACCTAACCTAACCTAAATTAAGGTAACCTAACCTTACATCACTTAGCCTAACCTAACATAACCCAAGCCAACCCAACGAACCGAACCCAACCTAACCTAACCTAACGTAACATAACCCAACCTAACCTAACCTAACCTAACCTTACCTAACCAACTTATCCTAACCAAACCTAACCTAACCCAAACTAAACTAACCCATACTAACTAACTCAACCTAACCTAACCTAACCTAACCTAACCTAACCTAGACCAACCCAAACCA
>NW_016963349.1:0-945 GCF_001483705.2 Eufriesea mexicana
TAACTGTAGCGTGCCGGAACCACTACTTCTTCTCTCCCCAATGCCAAGCGGAGCATATTAGTGCACAGTAGAGCGAACATATGCACCGGACAGCCATGTATAGCACAAAAATCGAATTTACCCTCCCCAAACCTGACCAAACGTGACATAACCAGACGTAACGTAACACAAAGTGGTTGCCGCAACCAACATTGCTGGCCTCGCACGCAGTTTGTTTCAGCAGGGTAGAGCGCAGAAATCCACCGAATTGCAGCGTAAAGCACAGGACTCAAAGCTATGCTATCCTAACATAACCAAACGTAACATAACCGAATGCATCATAACTAAACCTATCGTACCGAGACCACTATTTTCGGCTTCCACAGTGCCAGGAGAGCATACAAGAGCGCAGTAGAGCGCAGAAGTTCACCAAATAGCAGTGTATAGCACAAAAGTCGAAGCCATCCTAACTACACATTTCCTAACATAACCTAACCCAGCGTAACCTAGCTCATACAAACGTGCCAGGACCACTGTCACTGGCCTTCCCATAGAGAAGCGGAAGACAGCAGAGCAACGCAGATCGCAGTTATCGGCCAAATAGCAGTGTACAGCAGAAACGTCTACGCAAAACTAACCAAGCAAAATCACACCTAACCAAGCCGAACTTAATATAGCTCAGCCTAACTTGCCTGCAGCAGAGGTGCTGGCCTCCCCAGAGCCAAGCAGACGGTACTGGGCTATAGTGGATCGCATAAATCCAAGGTATAGCAGTGTATAGCACAGAAGTCAAAGCTATCGTACCCTAACCCAACCAAACGTAACGTAACCGAACAATGCCTAACCCATCCTAACGTGCCGAGACCACTATAGCTGCCCTCCTTAGAGCAAAGCACGAAATACTAGAGGAGACTAGAGCGCAGGAGTCCATAGAATCGTAGTGCATAGCACAATAGATGATGCTAC
>NW_016963350.1:0-443 GCF_001483705.2 Eufriesea mexicana
CATAAATCCATCAATGCGTACTTCCATCCATCGATACATCCATCCATCCATACATCCATACATCCATACATACATCCACACATCCATACATCCATCGAACCATACATCCATCCATCCTTACATCCACCGACCAATCCATTCATCCATCCATACATGCATACCCACATCAATACATACATCCATACATACAACCATACATTCATCCAAACATACATCAATGCATACGTCCTTACATACAAGCATAAGTACATGAATAAATAAATCGCTACGAACATCCATACATACATGCATGAATACATTCGCACATATACCCATACATACATCCATGCATACATCCATACATACATCCACAAAAACATCCATACATTCATCCATACATCCTTACACTCATTCATCCATACATCTGTACATCAATACATCCATCCATCCATATATCGTGCCAT
>NW_016963351.1:0-476 GCF_001483705.2 Eufriesea mexicana
CGTGCGGTGACCACTATTGCTGGCCTACCCAGGCTGAAGCAGAGCATATTAGAGCACAATAGACTACAATAATCCGACCAAAACAGTGTATAGCACAAAAGTTAGAGCTAGCACCTCCCAACATAACCAATCGAAACGCAACCAAACGTAGCCTAATTGAGCCTAACGTAACGTGACCACTAATGCTGGCCTCTCAGAGCCAAGCAGAACATTTCAGGTGAGACTAGAGAGCAGTAATACATAGAAACGCGGTGTATAGCAGAAAAGTCGGAGCTACCCGCACCTAACCCAAACAAATGTTACCTAGAAGAAAACGAAGCCTAACGCAATGTAACCAGCCGCGACCCCTACTGCTGGACGCCGCAGTGCCAAGCAGAATACAGTAAAGCACAGTAGAGCACAGATGTCCACATAATGGCAGTGTACACCAAGATGGTCAAAGCTATCCTAACCTGACACAATGAAACGTGACGTAA
>NW_016963352.1:0-584 GCF_001483705.2 Eufriesea mexicana
AATGCACAGAATAGCAGTGTATAGCACAAACGTCAAAGCCATCATGTCCAAACATAACCTAACCAAACCAAAGCGAACGGAAGCAGACGAAACCAAGCGTGCCACGAACGCTACTGCTGACCGCCCACGGGACAAGAAGAACATACTAGAGCACAGCAGAGCGCAGGCGTCCACCGAATATCAGTGTATAGCGCAAAAGTTAAGGCTGCCCTTTCCAAACTTAACGGGTCGCGGCTTAACCAAACGTAACCTATCGCAAGGTAACGTGCAGGGACGGCTGTTGCTGTCCTCTCCATAGCCAAGCAGAGCACATTAGCGCCGAAGAGCGCAGGGATTCGCCGAATATCGGTGTGTAGCATAAAAGTCAAAGCTGTCGTATCCTAACCTTACCGAGCTTCACATAATCAAAAGTTATACATCTCAACCTAACGTGCCGAGAACACTGATCCTGCCCTCAACAGATCCAAGCACCAAATTCTAGAAGCGCAGAGATCCGCCGAACAACAGTCTATACTACGAACGTCAAAGCAATCCGAACCTAACCAATGCTAACGTAGCCAAACCAAACGTAGCATTACTCAACC
>NW_016963353.1:0-282 GCF_001483705.2 Eufriesea mexicana
TTTTCCAACCACACTCTATATCATTGCAATGTCTACAGCACGACAATAGAATCTACCCTGCTCTCTTAGGCAAGAAAGATATCTCACAACCATAATAGTCGAAAATGAAAATAAAATTGAATTTTCCAGGAAGCTTCAATTGCATTGCAATGCCTATAGCACGTCAATATAGTCTATCCTACCTATATATGCGAGAATGTTATCTCACCACGATATTAGCCGAAAATGTAAATAAAATTGAATTTTTCAACCACACTCTATATCATTGCAATGTCTATAGCA
>NW_016963353.1:327-594 GCF_001483705.2 Eufriesea mexicana
CGATAAGAGTCGAAACTGTCAATAATATTGAACTTTCCTGCAAGATTCCATAGCATTGCAAAGCCTATAGCACGCCAATAGAACCTTTCCTCCATACCTATGAAAGGAAGTTAGCTCACCACGAAGTTAGTCGAAAGTGTCAATAAAATTGCATTTTCCAGGAAGATTCTATAGCATTGCAAAGCCTATAGCACGCCAATAGATTCTTTTCTCCTTACTTATGCGAGAAAGATAACTCACCACGACATTAGTTGAAAATGTCAATGT
>NW_016963354.1:0-591 GCF_001483705.2 Eufriesea mexicana
TGCAAGGAAGTTAGCTCACCACGATATTAGTCGAAAATGTCAGTAAAATTGAATTTTCGATGAAGATACTATAGCGTTACAACGGTAATAGCACGCTAATACAATCTTTCCTCCTTATTTATGCAAGAAAGTTAGTTCACAACAATATTAGTCGAAAATGTCAGTAAAATTGAATTTTCGATGAAGATACTATAGCGTTACAACGGTAATAGCACGCTAATACAATCTTTCCTCCTTATTTATGCAAGAAAGTTAGTTCACAACAATATTAGTCGAAAATGTCAACAAAATTGTATTTTCCAGCCGCAAACTGTATCATTGCAATGGCTATAGCACCCAAAAAGCATCTTTAATTCTTATTTATGCAAGGAAGATAGCTCACCGCGATACTAGTCGAAAATGTCAATAGAATTGTATTATCCTTCGAGGTTCTACAGCCTTGCAATGCCTATAGCACGCCAAGAGAATATTTCCTCCTTATTTATGCAAGAAAGTTAGCTCACAACAATATTAGGCGAAAATGTCATTAAAATTGAACTTTCCAGCCAGATTCTACAGCATTGCGGCGGCTATAGCACGCCAATAGAATCT
>NW_016963355.1:0-523 GCF_001483705.2 Eufriesea mexicana
CTGGAAAATACAATTTTATTGACATTAGCGTCTATTATCGTGGTGAGCTAACTTTCTTGCATATATAAGGAGGAGGGATTCTGCTGGCGTGCTATAAACGTTGCAATGCTATAGAATCGTCGGGGAAAATTCAATTTTATTGACATTTTCGACTAATTTCGTGGTGAGCTAACTTCGTTGCATTGGCAAGGAGAGAAGATCCGTTCGGAGCGCTATAGCCATTGCAATGCTGCAGAATCTGGCTGGAAAATTCATTTATATTGACATTTTCGACTAACATCGTATTGAGCTAACTTTCTTGCATAAACAAGGAGGAAAGATTATATTGGCAAGCTATAACCATTGCAATGCTATGGAATCTGGCTGGAAAGTTCAATTTTATTGACATTTTAAATTTTATTGACATTTTGGACTAATATCGCGGTGAGTTATCTTTCTCGCATAAATAAGGAGAAAAGACTCTATTGGCGTGCTATAGGCTTTGCAGTGCTATAGAATCTTGCTGGAAAGTTCAATATTATTG
>NW_016963356.1:0-273 GCF_001483705.2 Eufriesea mexicana
TAACTTTCTTGCATAAATAAGGGTGAAATATACTATTGGCGTGCTGTAGCCATGGTAATGCTACAGAACATGGCTGGAAAATACAATTTTATTGACATTTTCGGCTAATATCGTGGAGAGCTAACTTTCTTGCATATAGAAGGAGGAAAGGTCCAACTGGCGTACTATAGTCAGTGCAATCCTTTAGAATCTGGATGGAAAATGCAATTTTATTGACATTTCCGATTAATATTGTGGTAAGCTAACTTTCTTGCATAAATAAGGAAGAAATAT
>NW_016963357.1:0-393 GCF_001483705.2 Eufriesea mexicana
GTATAAACTGCTATTCGGAGGATTTCTGCGCACTACGTTGCTCTACCATACTCCGCTCGTTTCTGGGGAGCGAGCAGTGGCGTTTGTGGCACGTTAGTTTGGGTTAGGTTCCGTTTGGTTTGAATAGGTTGGGCTAAATTTGGCTATGATAGCTTTGATTTTGGTAGTATAGACTGTATGTATAGAGTATAGACTAGGTGGTGGACTCCTGTGATCTACTGTGCTGTACTGTATTGTTCTTGGCCTTGGGGTACTTTCAGCAGTGGTCGCTGCACGTTATGTTGAGTCATGCGACGTTCAGTTAGGTTAGGTTAGGTCAGGTTAGGTTTTGATATCTTCGACTTTTGCGCCGTTCACTGAATGCGGTGGATCTCTGCGCGCTGCTGTGCTCTG
>NW_016963358.1:0-1169 GCF_001483705.2 Eufriesea mexicana
TTACTCGAAAATGTCAATAAAAATGAAATTTCCAGCCAGATTCTATAGCATTGCAGTGGCTATTGTGGGCCAAAAGGATTCTTCCTCCTTGCGTATACGAGTGAGTCAGCTCACCACGATATTAGAAGAAAATAACAATAAAATTGAATTTTCTCGGCAGATTCTATAGCATTGCAATGGCTACAGCACGCCAATAGAATCTTTCCCCCTTACTTATGAAAGAAAGTTTGCTCACCACGATATTAGCGGAAATTGTAAATAAAACTGAATTTTCCTGGCAGATTCAATACCATTGCAATGGCCATAGCACGCCAATAGCGTCCTTCCTCCTTATCTGAGCAAGAAAGCTTGCTCACCAGGATATTAGCGGAAAATGTCTATAAAATTGTATTTTCCTGCCCAATTATATTGCAGTGCAATTACTATAACAAGCCAATAGAATCTTTCCCCTTATTTATGGAAGAAAGTTATTTCACCACTATATTAGTTAAAAATGTCATTAAAAATGAATTTTCCATCCTGATCCTGTTGCAATGCAATGTCTACAGCACGTCAATGGAATCTTTCCTGCTTATTTATGCAAGAAAGTATGCTCACCACGATATTAGTCGAAAATGACGATATAATTGAATTTTCCAGCCAGATTCTAAACCACTGCAATGGCTAACGCGCGCCAATAGAATCCTTCGTCCTTATCTAAGCAAGAAAGTTAGCTCACCATGATATTAGTCGAAAATGACACTAAAATTGAATTTCCCAACCTGATTCTATAGCATTGCAATGGCCATAGCACGCCAATAGCGTCCTTCCACCTTATCTAAGCAAGAAAGCTAGCACACCTGGATATTACTGGAAAATGTCAATAAAAATGAAATTTCCAGGCAGATTCTATAGCATTGCAGTGGCTATAGTAGGCCAATAGGATTCTTCCTCCTTGCGTATACAAGGGAGTTAGCTCACCACGATATTGGTAGAAAATAACAATGAAATTGAATTTTCCAGGCAGATTCTATAGCATTCCAATGGCTATAGCTCGCCAATAGAATCTTTCCCCCTTATTTATGAAAGAAAGATAGCTCACCACGATATTACCGGAAAAAGTCAACAAAACTGAAATTTCCTGGCAGATTCTATATCATTGCAAAGGCCATAGCACGCCAATAGCGTCC
>NW_016963359.1:0-288 GCF_001483705.2 Eufriesea mexicana
GCAAGAAAGTTAGCTCACAGCGATATTACTCGAAAATGTCAATAAAATTGAGTTTTCCAGCCAGATTCTATTGTACAGCAATGGCCATAGCACGCCACCTGAATATTTACTTCTTATATATGCTTTTAGCTTACCTCACCACAAAATTATCCGAGGAAGTCAATAAAAATGTATGTTCCAGACAGGTTCTATAGAATTGGAATGGCTATAGCACGTCAATAGAATCTTTCCTCCTTATTTATGCAAGAAAGTTAGCTCATCACGGTATTATTTGAAAATGCCAATAAA
>NW_016963359.1:311-1055 GCF_001483705.2 Eufriesea mexicana
AATAAAATTGAATTTTCCACGCAGATTCTACAGCATTGCAATGGCTATAGCACTCCAATAGAATCTTTCCTCATTATTTATGCAAGAGAGTTACCTCACCACGATATTATTTGAAAATGTCAATAAAATTGAATTTTCCATGCAGATTCTATAGCATTGCGATGGCTATTGCGCGCCAATAGAGCCTTTTCTCCTCATCTATGCAACGAAGTTAGCTCACCACGATATTAAGCGAAAATGTCAATAAAGTTTAATTTTCCAGGCAGATTCTGTAGCAATGCAATGGGAATAGCACGACAATAGAATCTTTCCTACTTATTTAAGCAAGAAAGTTACCTCACCACGATATTAAGCGAAAATGTCAATAAAATTGTATTTTCCATCCAGATTATATGTCATTGCATTTGCAATAGCACGCCAATAGAATCTGTCCTCCTTATTTATGCAATAAAGAGATCTCATCACGATAATAGAAGAAAATGTCAATAAAATTGTATTTTCCTTCCAGATTATATGTCATTGCATTTGCAATAGCACGCCAATAGAATCTGTCCTCCTTATTTATGCAAGAAGGTTAGCTCACCCCGATATTAGTCGAAACTGTCTATATAATTATATTTTCCAGCCGGGAACTATAGCACTGCTACGGCTATAGCACGCCAATTGAATCTTTCCTCCTTATTTACGCAAGAAAGTAAGCTCGCCGCGATATTGGGAGAAAATGTTAATAAAATTGGATTTTCC
>NW_016963360.1:0-726 GCF_001483705.2 Eufriesea mexicana
GAGAGACAAGCAGATAATTGTAGCTCAGCGCTGTGCACAGATAAAGAGCGTACAGCAGTGTATAGCACAAAAGCCAAAGCTACGCTAATCAAACGAATACGCACCCAGCCAAGCCATGCGTAACCTAACCCAAATTTGCGTGCCGAGACCACCATTGCTGGCTTCCCCAGTGACAAGCAGATTGTGGTAAAGCACAGTACAGTCCTTAGAATATCAGTGCTGAGCACATATGTCAAAGCTATCCTGACCAAACCCAACCTAACCTAATCTAACCAATATTAATCTAACTCTACCTAACATGACGCGACCTGTATTGCTGGTCTCCACAGAGCCAGACAGAGCATAATAGAGGAGAATAGAGCGCAGAAATCCGTAGAATCGTAGTGTACAGCAGAAAAGTGGACGCAACACAAACCTAACCACAGCTAACGTAACATAGGCAAGCGTATCCTAACTCAAACTAACGTGCCGAGACGTCCATTACTGGCTTGCACATAACCAAGCAGAACATACTACAGCAGAGTAGAGCGCAGAAATCCACCGATCAACATTGTATACCACGAAAGTCGAAGCTATCCTAACCTTACGCAAACAAACGTACCCTAACCGGACGTAGCCTAAGCCAATTTGTCGCGCCGAGACAACAGCTGCAGCCCCCCGCATAGTCCAACAGAGTATAGTAGAGCAAAGTAGTGCGCAGGTATCCACCGAATAGCAGTGTGTAGC
>NW_016963361.1:0-240 GCF_001483705.2 Eufriesea mexicana
ATGGCTGTACTTGCCATTGGATTGAAGGCGTTGGGCGATCTAATCACCAAGCTATGACAGCTTTTAGATTTTGAAAAGACTTGTTCTCTGGCAAGTAGATGGCTGTACTTGCCGTTGTATTGAAGGCGTTAGGCGATCTATTCACCAAGCTATAATAGGATATAGAATAAGAATAGCCCTATTCTCTGGCAAGAAGATGGCTGTACTTTCCATTGGATTGAAGGCGTTAGGCGATCTATT
>NW_016963362.1:0-832 GCF_001483705.2 Eufriesea mexicana
GGTGGCTTTCCGCTCTCTGCTGTCACCTGTTATATTCTGCATGGCTCTGGGGTCTCCAGCGATGGTGGTGTCGGCATGTTAGTCTTAGTTATGTTGCGTTTGTGTATGTTACGTTTGGTTGGGTTAGGAGAGGATAGCTTTGACTGTTGTGCTGCATACTACTATTCTATGGGCTTCTGCGCTCTTGTGTGCGCTATCACACTCTGCTTGCCTCTGTGGACGACAGAAATAGTGCTCTCGGCACGTTCGGTCGGGTTATGTTAAGTTTTGTTTGGATGGCTTTGACTTTTGCGCCTTGCACTGCTGCTCGGACGATTTCAGCGTTCTACATTGCTCCGCTATAATGTGCTTAGCTCTGGTGAGGCCAGCAACAGCGGTCGTGGCACGTCAGGATGGGTCACCTAACGTCTTCTTATGTTTCGTCTGGTTAAGCTAGCACAGTGTAGCTTTGACTTTCGTGCTGTAAACTGCTTTTCGGTGGATTCCAGCCCTCTTCATAGCTGTACTATAGGCTGCTCAACTCAGGGGGGACCAGCAACAGCGGTCGTTGCACGATGTACTGTGTCTGGCTACGTTTGGTTTGGATACGTTGGCATGGGTTAGGTTTGGATATCTTTGTCCTCTCTGTTCCACACTGCCATTCTTTTGACTTCTGAGCAAAACTCTCCTCCAATATGAGCTGCTTTGCGACGGGAAGGCCAGCAGTAGTGACCTTGGTACTTTAGGTTGTGCTAAGTTACGTTTGTTTGTGTCACGCCTGGTTAGATTGGTGTAGGATAACTTTGATTTTTGGGCTGTATACTACAATTCGGCGGATTCCTGCGCTCTTCTC
>NW_016963363.1:0-950 GCF_001483705.2 Eufriesea mexicana
ATCCACCGCATTGAAGGGTATAGCACAAAAGCCGGAGACATCCCATCATAACCTGACCTACGCGAACCTAACCGACGGTAGCGTAACTCAACGGAACGAGCGGCGAACACTTCTCCTGGCCACCCCATAGCCAAGCAGAATGTGCTATAGTCCAGCAGATCACAGAAATACAACGAATGACATTTTAGAGCACTAAAGTCAAAGGCTCCCGACCAAACTTAACCTAACCAAACCTTACCAAGCGTAACATAACTGAAGCTAGCTTGCGGAGACCTGTATTGCTCGCCTCCACAAAGTCGAGCAGAGTACAGCAGAGCAATGTAGAGCGCTGAAATCCACCGAAGAGCAGTGTATGGCACAAAAGTCAAAATCCTAACCATGCCTTCCAAAACTACCCTAACGAAACGTAACATAACTCAACCTAACGTACCGATACCACTAATACTGGCCACCTCAGGGCCAAGCAAAACCTATTGAAGCGCAGTACTGCGCAGAAACCCACCGCATTGCAGTAAATAGCACAGAAGTCGAAGATATCCTATCATAACCTGACCTAACCTAACCAAACCGAACGTAATGTATTCAAACATAGCGTGTCGTGACCAATATTGCTGGTATCGCCAGAGACAGGCGGAGACAAGAGAGCACATTAGAGTACAGAAATCCATCGTATAGCTGTGAGTAGCACAGAAGTCAAAGTAGCCTGTCCTAACAGAGCCAAACGTATCAAATACGAACGAGGCATATCTCAACCTAACACGACAAGACCACCATTGCTGACACCCACAGAGAAAAGCAGAATGTTCTAGGGCACTGCAGAGCGCAGAAATCCGCCTCACTGCAATGAATAGTACAAAGGCCGCAATGTAACCCAACCTATCCCAACTTAGCCTAACCAATCGTAGCATAACTCAACTTGGCGTGACGCGACCACAGCACCGGGTCTCCAC
>NW_016963364.1:0-838 GCF_001483705.2 Eufriesea mexicana
TAGACGTGTATATCGCAAGGGTCTGATTCATCCTGCCATAACATAACCAAACGTAACATAACAGAACCTAGGTGCCGAGACCTCCATAACAGGCTTTCCTAGAGCGAAGCAGAACATAGTGTAGCACAGAAGAGCGCAGGAATCCACCAAATAGCAGTGTACAGCACAATAGTCTATGCTCTCCAAACCTAACTAAATATGGCATATGCAGACGTAACGTATCCCAAGCTTACGTGCCACGTCCGCTATTGCAGACCTCACGAGAGCTAAACGGAATACAGCAGAGCAATGTAAAACACTGAAATCGCCCGAACAGCAGGATATAGCTCAAAAGCCAAAGCTAACCTGACCAAACGTAACATAGCTCAAACTAACATGCCGAGGGCACTATTCCTGTCATCCGCAGTGACAAGCATAGCGTCATAGCGCATAGAGGAGAGCAGGAGTTCATTTAATAGCAGTGTGTGGCACAAAAGTAATAGAAATCCACTGCATGGCATTGTACAGCGCAAAAGTCAAAGGTATATTATACTAACGTATCCAAATGTAGTATAACCAAAGGTAACCTAACTCAACCTAACGGGAAGAGACCACGATTGCTGGCCACCCAGGGCCAAGCAGGACATACCAGAGCACAGTAGAGCGCAGAGGACCACCGAACATTAGCGTATATCACGAAAATCAAAGTTACACTCTCCCAACATAGCAAAACGTATCGTAACAGAACGAAAACTAACTCAACCAAACGAGCCGATATCATTATTGCTGCCCTCCACAGAGCCAAGCAGGACATATTGTAGGAGGGAGAGCGCAGAAGTTCATGGAATTCCAGTGCTAG
>NW_016963365.1:0-619 GCF_001483705.2 Eufriesea mexicana
ATAAGTCGAAAATGTCTATAAAATAGAATTTTCCAGCCTGATTCTATAGCTCTGCAATGGCTATTGCACGCCAAAAAAGTCTTTCCTCCATGTTTATGCAAGAAAATAAGCTCACCACGATATTAGAAGAAAATGTCAATAAAATTGAATTTTCCAGGCAGATTGAATAGCATTGCAATGGCTAAAGCACGCCAATAGAATCCTTCCTCCTAATCTAAGCAAGAAAGTTAGCTCACCGCGATATAGAAATGCCTATAAAATTGAGTTTTCCAGGCAGATTCTACAGCATTGCAATGGCTATAGTAGGCCAGTAGGATTCTTCCTCCTTGCGTATACAAGGGAGTTTGCTCACCACGATATTAGTAGAAAATAAAAATAAAATTGAATTTTCCAGGCAGATTCTATAGCATTCCAACGGCTATAGCACACCAATAGTATCTTTCCCCTTCATTTATGAAAGAAAGATGGCTCACCACGATATTAGCCGAAAATGTCAGTAAAATTGTATTTTCCTAAGTGATCCTATAGCAATGCAATGGCAATCGCACGCCAATAGCATCTTTCCTCCTTATTTATGCACGATAGTCAGCTCAGCACGGTATTAGTCGATAATGTCTAT
>NW_016963366.1:0-515 GCF_001483705.2 Eufriesea mexicana
AGATGGTGGACCTGTACTTTGTCATTCTAGGATTTTTATAGAATTTAAATCATCACTTAACAAATTAATACAGCGACTGCAGTGCTTTGCTAGTGGATGTACTATGTACCGCACTGTCAGTTGGAAATATCTCATGACATAACTGTTGTATGCATTGATTATTCCAGAATTGCAATTTACATCATCAGAGGACAAAGTATTCTAACGGCTACAGTAATGTTATGACAGCTATACTCAGTACTGCGCTGCCAATTGTTAGTGTCTCGAGGGATAATGTACCTGTCCATTTTCATTCTAGAAGTTCTGCAGAACATAAGCCATCGGTCAACAGACTAATCCAACCGCAACCGTGCTGTGTTGGTAAATGTACTAAGTACCGTACCGTTAATTGTATGAATCACTAGATACAGCCGTATTATACATTTGATATTCCACAATTACGATGGAATTTCCATCATCAGCGAACAAAGTAATTCAGCGTCTACGATACTGTGTTGATGGCTGCATTTATTACT
>NW_016963367.1:0-575 GCF_001483705.2 Eufriesea mexicana
AGGGGAGGGAAGTTCAGAAGTCCACAGAAACACAGAGTATAGACGAAAGTCGGACCTATCCTAGCCGAACTACACCTAACCTGACCTCGCAAACGTAACCTAATTGTGATCGCAGCATCTTACGTTTGGTTTGGTCAGGTTAGG
This sequence comes from Eufriesea mexicana, assembly GCF_001483705.2. Lineage (NCBI taxonomy): Eukaryota > Metazoa > Arthropoda > Insecta > Hymenoptera > Apidae > Eufriesea > Eufriesea mexicana. The sequence goes on from NW_016963367.1 coordinate 145, forward strand.
TTAGGTTTGGTCAGGATGCCATCGACATTTGTATTGTGATATGCACCGCAATGCGGTCGATTTCTACGCTCTCCTGTGCTCTAGGCTATTCTGCTTGGCCCTGCAAACGCCACAAATATTGGTCTCGGCACGTTAGATTGAGTTCCGTTACATTAGGTTATGTTACGTTTGGTTAGGTCAGGAATTGGTAGATGTGACTTTTGTTCTATACGCTGCAATGCGATGGATTTCTGTCGTATACTGCGCTCCAATATGCTCTGCTTGTCTCTCAGGAGGCCAGAAATAGTGTTTTCGGCACGTTAGGTTTGTATGGACGACGTTTGGATAGGTTATAATGGTTAGGGTTATGTATGCAAAGCTTTGACCCACGCGGTGTACATTGCTATTCGGCGGACCTCTGCGCTCTACTGTGCCCTACAATGCTCTGCTTG
>NW_016963368.1:0-1977 GCF_001483705.2 Eufriesea mexicana
CGAGCACAAGCAGAGCATACTAGATCAGTGTAGAGCTCAGAAAAATATCGCAAATCAGTGTATTGCAGAAAAGTCAGAGCTAACCCCGCCGAACCTAGCCAAAAGTAACACAAGCCGACGTAACTTAACCCAACCTGACCTGCCACGACCGCTGCTGCTGGCATCACAAGAGCTAAGCAGATTATAGCAGAGCAATGCAGAACACCGTAATTGTCCGAACAGCAGTGTATGGCGCAAAAGTCGAAGCCATCCGCACCAAACAAATCCAAACCTGCCCCAACTGAACGAAATGTACCTCAACCTAACGCGCCGCGACCACTGCTGCTGGCAGCCACGGGTCCAAGCAGATTAAAGTAGAGCACAGTAGAGGGCAGGGATCCAACCGAATAACCGCGTACTGCACAAAACTCAAGGTTGTCCTAACGTAACATATCGTAACCTAGCCTAACCAAACGTAGCCTAACTCAAAACGACGTGCCGCGAACGCCATTGCTCGTATCACCGGAGTCGAGCAGGGTACTGTAGAGCAGTGTAGAGCGCAGAAATCCTCCGAATAGGAGTGTTTAGCGCGAAAGTCGTAGAAAACATTCCGGGCTTAACATAACCTAATCTAACCAAACGTAACGAAGCACATCCTAATGTGCAATGACCACTACTACTCGCCACCCCAGATTCGTGCAGAGTATTCTAGAGATATGTTCGGCGCATGAATCCACTAAATAGCAGTGTATAGCACAATAGACGAAGGAATCCTAACCAGACCTTCCTAACCTGACCCAACGAAACGTAGCCTAACACAAGTTAACGCGACGAGAACACTATTGCTGACTTCCCAAAAGCCAAGCAGAAAATATTAAAACACAGTAGAGCGCAGAATTGCGCTGACAGCTGTGCATAGCACAAACGTCTTATCTATCCTGTACTAACTTCACCAAACGTAACAAAACCGAAAGTATCTTAGCTCACACTCACCTGTCGAGACCACTATTCCTGGCCACCCCTGCGACAAGCAGAACGTGCTACGACACAGGAGAGCGCAGAAGCCCACCGCATTGCAGTATACATCGCAAGAGTCAAACATCTCCTGACCTAAGCTCACCTAACCTAACCCACACAAACGTAGTGCAGCATAACATGACGTGACAAGTCCAATATTGCAGGCCTTCCGAGAGACAAGCAGAACATATTGGAGCACGCTAGATAGCAGAAATTCACCGAATAGCAGTGTATATCGCTAAAGTCGGGGCTATCGCATACTAACTATACCAACCGTGGCACAAGCACACGTTACCTTTCTGAACCTAACGCGCCAAGACCACCATTGCTCTCCTCGAAAAAGCCAAGCAGAGTTTTATATAGCACTGTAGAGCGCAGGAAACCAAAGGATTGCAGTGCAAAGCACAAAAGTGTAGGATACCGCGACCTAACTTGGCCTAACCCAACCTTCCCAAAGGTAGTGTAATTCAACATGGAGTGTCGAGACCAATATTGCTGGCATCCCCAGAGCCAAGCAGAATATACCAGAGCACAGAAAAGCGCAGAATTCTGCCGCACTGCATTGTATAGCACGAAAGTCAATGATATCCTCGCATAACGTGGCCGAACCTGATCTAACCAAGCGTAGTCTAACCAAATATAACGTGCCGCGACAGCTGCTGATGGATTTCGTACAGTCGAGCAAAGCATATTGCAGCAAACTAGAGATCTGGAGCGCAGAAATACACCTGATATCAGTGTATGGCACAAAGGTCAAAGTAGCCTATCCCAACCTGATGTAACCTAACCTAACCAAACGTAGCATAACTCAAAATTAAGCGCCACGATCAATTTCGCTCGCCTCCCAGTGTCGAGCAGTGTACAATATAGAAATGTTGAGCGCTGGAATCCACCGAACTGCTGTGCGTAGCACAGAGTTTAAATAGATCTTAACCAAGCTTTGCTGACCTACCATAGCGAAACGAAGCATGACTCACCCTA
>NW_016963369.1:0-1158 GCF_001483705.2 Eufriesea mexicana
AGATGTATGGATCGATGGATGTATGGATGGGTGCAAGTGTGGATTGTTGGATGTATGGTTCGAAGGATGTATGGATGGGTGGATGTATGAATGGATGCATGTATGGATGATTGGTTTTGTGGATGGATGGATGAATGGAAGGGTTGAGGTATGGATTGACGGATTTACGTATGTATGGATGTATGTATGTATATATGTATGGATGTTTGGATGGATGGAAGTATCGATGGATGGATGTACGGATGATAGGATTTATGTATGTGTGGATGGACGGATGTGTGGCTGGATGGACGGGTGGATGAAGGGATACATGGATGGCTGGAAGGGTGCATGGATGGATGGGATAATAGTTGGAAGTATGTGTCGATGCATAGATATATGGATGGATGGATGTATTGGTGTAGAGATGTATGGATTCATGAATATGTCGATGAATGGATGCATGGATGTATGAATGTATGGATGTGCGTATGCGTGGATGAATGGATGTCTGGGTGGATGAATGGATGTGTGCATTGACTGAAGTGTGGGTGGAAGGATGGGTGGATGAACGGATGCATGATTGTATGGATGGGCGTATGGATGTATGGATGTATAGATGTATGTATGGATGTATATATATATGGATGTATGGATGTATATATGTATGGATGTATATATGTATGGATGTATATATGTATGGATGTATTTATGGATGGATGTATTAGTGGATGGATTTATGGATGTGTATGTATGAATGTATGGATGGATGGATGTATGGATGGATAGATGTATGGATCGATGGATCTATGGATGTGTGCTAGTATGGATGGATGGATTATGTTTCGATGGATGTATGGATGGGTGGATGTATGATGGAAGTATGGAAAGATGGATGTATGTACGGATGAATGGTTGTATGCATGGACGGATGCATCGACGTTTGGGAGAACGGATGATAGGATTTATGGATGTATTGATGTGTGGATGTGTGGATTCATGGATGGATGGTTGTGTGAACGGATGCATGGATGGATGGCTGGGTGTATGGATGGATGTATGAACGAATGTACGGATGTCTGTATGTACATATCTATGGATGTATGTATGGATGTGTGTATGGATGTATGGATGGATGGATGCATCGACGGTTGGAAGTACGGGTGATTGGATTTATGG
>NW_016963370.1:0-845 GCF_001483705.2 Eufriesea mexicana
CGGATGGATGGATGTATCGAATGAGAGACGTACGAATGGAAGGATTTATGGATGTACGGATGTCTGGATGTATGGATGGACTGATGGATGTATGGATGTATGGATGTATGGATGTATGGAAGGATGGATGTATCGGACGATAGACGTACGAATGGAAGGATTTATGGATGTATGGCTGTGTGGATGTATGGATATATGGATGGATGGATGGATGGGCGGATAGATGTATGAATCAATGGGTGTATGTATGGGTTGTGGTATGGCAGGATGGATGTACGGATGAATGTATGTCCGCAGGAATGGATGTATGGATGGATTGAGGTACGGATGGCTGGATGTATGCATGTATGGATGTATGTATGTATGAATGTATGGATGTAAGTATGTATGGATGTATGGATGTATGGATGTATGGATGTATGGATGTATGGATGTATGGACGTATGGATGTACGAACGTAAGGATGTATAGGTGAATGGATGTATGGATGGATGGATGGATGTATGGTTCGAAGGATGTATGGATGGGAGGATGTATGAATGGATGGATGTATGGAAAAATGGATGTATGAATGGATGTATGTGCGGATGAATGGTTTTGTGGATAGATGGATGAATGGAAGGATTGAGGTATGGATTGACGGATTTACGTATGTATGGATGTATGTATGTATATATGTATGGATGTTTGGATGGATGGAAGTATCGATGGATGGAAGTACGGATGATAGGAGTACGAATGGAAGGATTTATGGATGTACGGATGTATGGATGTATGGATGCACGGATGGGTGTATGGATGTATGGATGTATGCATGCATGGATGTATGGATGTAAGAATATATG
>NW_016963371.1:0-667 GCF_001483705.2 Eufriesea mexicana
TCACATTTTCGGCTAATATCGTGGTGAGATAACATTCTCGCATATGTAAGTACGATAGATTGTGTTTGCGTGATATAGGCATTGCAATGCAATTGTATCTTCGTGGAAAATTCAATTTTTTTGACATATTCGACTAATTTCGTGGTGAGGTAACTTCCTTACATAGGTAAGGAGGAAGGATCCGTTCGTGGTGCTATAGCCATTGTAATGCTGCGGAATCTGGCTGGAGAATTCAATTTTATTGACATTTGCGACTAATATCGTAGTGAGGTAACTCTCTTGCATAAAGAAGGAGGAAATATTATATTGGCAAGCTATTACAATTGCAATGCTATAGAATCTGGCAGGAAAGTTCAATTTTATTGACATTTTCGACTAATATCGTGGTGAGCTAACTTTCTTGCATAAACAAGGAGGAAAGATTATAATGGCAAGCTATAATTATTGCAATGCCATAGAATCTCGACGGAAAATTCAATTTTATTGACATTTTCGGCTAATATCGTGGTGAGTTATCTTTCTCGAATAAATAAGGAGGAAAGATTCTATTGGCGTTCTATAGATTGCAATGCACAGGAATCCGGCTGGAAAGAACAATTTTATCGACAGTTTCGACTAATATCGTGGTTAGCTGTCTATCTTGCATAAATAAGGAGTTAAGATTCTA
>NW_016963372.1:0-499 GCF_001483705.2 Eufriesea mexicana
GAAATCCATCTAATAGCAGACCATAGCGCTAAAGTCAAAACTATCCTCTCCTAACCCAACCAACCGTAACATAACCAAATGTATCGTTGCTCAGCCCCTCGTGCCGAGACCGCTATTGTTTCTCCCGCCAGAGGCAAGCTGGAAATACCAGAGCACAGTAGCGCGGAAATATACATCGAACATCAGTATACAGTACAAAAGTTAAAGCTGCCATGACCAAGCTTAGCATGAACCAGCATAACCGAAAGCAACCTGACTCACCATAACGTCACGTGACCACTATTCCTGGCCTTGCCGGAGGCAAGCTGAGAATATCGGAGCACTGTAGGACGCAATAATCCACCTAATAATAGATTATAGGACTATAATCCTAGCTATCGTCTCCTAACTAAAAGAATCTTAACATAACCAAACGTATCCTGGCTTACACCATCGGGCCGCGATCACACTTACTGGCCTCCCCAGATACAAGCAGGACATGCTAGAGCGCAGCAGAGCG
>NW_016963373.1:0-950 GCF_001483705.2 Eufriesea mexicana
AGCACTACAACTGGCCTCCCCAGAGTCGAGCAGAGTATAGTAGAGCAATGCAGAGAGCAGGAAACGACCGAATGGCAGTGCATAGCACAAAAGTCGAAGCTGTACCCTCCTAACCTGACCAAACGTATCACAACCTAACGCCGCCTAACACAAGCTACCGTGACGATGCCACAGTTGCTGGCCCCTCAGCGCCAAGCCGAGCATATCAAAGCACAGTGGAGCTCAGAAATTCAGCGAGTAGCACTGTACATCGCAAAAGTCAAAGCCATCCCAAGCAAACCTAGCCTAACCTCACCTAACCTAACCGAAAGTATCGTAACACAGCCAAACGTGCCACGGCCACTATTGCTGGCCTCCTCAGAGACAAGCAGATGCTAGTGCAGCAATGCAGAGTGCAGATTTCACCCGCATAGCAGTTTACGGCACAGAAGTCAAAGCCAACCTAACCAAGCTTAACCTAACCAAACCTAACCTCGCTAAACGTATCTGAATCAAACGTGCAACGTCCGCTATTGCTGTCCTCGCCAGATTCAAGAAGATGCCAGTAGAGCAATGCAGCGCACAGGTATCTACAGAATAGCAGGGTATAGCACAAAAGTCAAAGATACCCTATCATAACCTAGCCAAACGTGAAGTAACAAAACGTGACATAACTCATCCTAACGTGCCGAGACCTCTATTGCTGCCGTCCACAGGGCTAAGCAGAATATATCAAGGAGAATAGAGCGCTGAAGTCCATAGAATCGCAGTGTATAGAACAATAGTCGAAGGTACCCTATCCTATCAAAGCCAAACGAAACATAACCGAAGGTAGTTTAACTCAACCTAACGAGCCGGGACCACTATGGCTTGACACCCCATGGTCAAGCAGAATATACTAGTGCAGAGAAGAGCGCAGTAATCCACCGCATTGCAATGTATAGCACAAAGGTCAAAGATATCATATGCTA
>NW_016963374.1:0-517 GCF_001483705.2 Eufriesea mexicana
TATATGGTAAAAAGTTAGCTCACCACCATATTAGTTGAAAATGTCAATAAAATTGAATCTGCCGGGCACATTCTATATCATTTCAATGGTTATAGCACGCCAAAAGTATCCTTCCTCCTCATTTATGCAAGAAAAGTAGCGCACAACAATATTATTCGAAAATGTCAATAAAATTGAATTTTCCGGCCAGATTCTATAGTATTGCAATGGTTACAGATTGCCAATATAATCTTTCCTCCCTGTTTACGAAAGAAAGATAGCTCACCACGATATTAGTCGAAAATGTCAATAAAATCGAACTTTCCAGCCCGATTCTGCAGCATTGCAACGGCTATAGCACGCAAAAAGGATCTTTCCTCCATACTTATGCCAGGAAGCTAGCTCACCACGATATTAGACGAAAATGACAATAGGATTGAACTTTCCAGCCAGCAAGATTCTATAGCATTGCAACGCCTATAGCATGCCAACAGAACCTTTCCTCCTTATTTATGCAAGAAAGTTAACTCTCCGCGAT
>NW_016963375.1:0-459 GCF_001483705.2 Eufriesea mexicana
GGAGCGTTAGGTTTTGCTTGGCTATGTTTGGTAGTGTTACGATTAGTTAGGTTAGGATAGGGTACATTTGACTTTGTGGCGGCAAACTGCTTTTCGGTGGATTTCTCTGCTCTAATGTATTCTAATATGTCCTGCTTCGCCATGCGGAGGCCAGAAATAGTGGCCCCGGCATGACAGATTGTGTTAGGATACGTTTGGTCAGTTTATGTCGGCATGGGGAAGGTACGGATTGCTTTTATTTATCTGCTATACACTGCGACTATATGGATTTCTGTGCAGTAATGTCCTCTAATACGTTCTGCATATCGCTGGGGAGGACAGCAATAGTGGCCGCGGCATGGTAGGTTGCGCCGGGCAACGTTTGGTAGGGGAATAGTACTCTCGGTGGTGTCCGGCTAGTTTTGACTTTCGAATTTTATACTGTTATTCGCAGAAATTCTGCGCTCTACCCTGCTTTAC
>NW_016963376.1:0-3217 GCF_001483705.2 Eufriesea mexicana
CTACCAATGATCATTCTAGAATTTCCGTTGAACATATGTGATAAATGAATGGACTACAGTTATGACTATAGTAATGTGCAGATTGCTATACTCGGACTCCGTTTTCAGTTGTCAATACCTCTAGCGAAAATTGCTCTATCAAAGGATGAAGCTAGACTTGCTGAAAAAAGTAGATGACAAGCTAATAGATTATGGCAATGGTAATGGTAATTTGTATACAACTGCACTGCGCACCGTTCTGTCATATGTCAAAGCCTCCAGAGACAATTGCTCCATCCATTTATTTCTCCACAACAGTTGAAGGACACAGATCATCAGCTAACAGTTTAAACAAAACGCTGTGATATTGTGTAGACGGTAACAATCAGTACTGTTCTGTCTACTCTCTATAACTCCACCGATATATAACCTATCAATTGACCATTCAAGAATCGTCGTAGGGTCCGAATATTCAGAAAATCATCAGAAAATATCAGAAAAAGATTAGAAAAATCAAATGGCTACAGTGCTCTGTTAGTGGATGTAACAAGCAGGCAGCTATGGCTGCCGTACCGTGACTATGGCTTTACTTAGTACATTGTTGTCAATCGTTAATATATCGGGGGTTAACGGACCTGCTGTTCTTCATTCCAGAATTGCGATGGAAAATTTATGATCAATCAATAGCTTATAAGAATGGGTATTGAAGTACGTTCGTTGCTATACTCAGCACTGCATGTGAAATTGGTAAAATCGCTAGCGATAATAAATCTGTCCATTCATCACTATATAATTGCCTTAGAATTTGTCTGATCATTGAAAAGGTTAATTAATCGCTACGATGCTTTAAATGTGACAATATTCAGGAACGCGCGGTCAAACGTTAATATCTGTAGCGACAGTTGATCTATGAATTGGTATTTCCGGAAATGCTATAGAACTTAAGTTTTCAGAGTATAGATTAGTCCAACGTCTTTTGTACAGTTGTGGTGGCTGTACTCAGCACTGCATTCATAACTGTAGGTATTCGCAAAAATAATCGAACGATACATTGGTCCACCTAGAATCACAATATAACTCAGACTAACGGAGAGTAAGTTAATACGTCAGCTGTAGTAATCTGCATATGGGTCGTCACATTACTGCATTGAAGTACACAGACTCTAGTATTAAGTAGATTACTACGCTCAGTATTGTATTGGTATATGTCAATACCTTCCGCGACAGTCGCTCCGTCCGTTGATCATTCTAGAGTTCCTATAGTGTTTAAATCATCAATGAACAGACTAATCTACCGGCTGAAGTGCTCTGTCCGTGGATGTACTAAGTAACGTACTGCCAATTGTAAATACATACAACCATATGTGTGCTACCCATTGATTATTCTAGTATAGCTGCGGAATATGAATCACGAGTGAACAGATTATTTCAATGGCTGCAGCGATTTGTTGGCGAATGTTCTGAGAGCCGTACGGCCAACTGGTCTAGCTACAACTAGCCTATACATTGATAATTCTAGAATGGCTGTGAATTCAATCATCAGCGAATAAATTTATACAACGACTGCATTTCTGTGATGGTAGCTGCACTCAGTAAAGCGTTTTCAGTTATTAATGTCCGTTCTGCACTGCCATTTGTCCATTTCGCTTCCGATATATGATCTATCCACTGATCATACTAGAATTGCTGAACAGATTGTAACATCAGTGAACAGATTATTCCAATCACTAGTGTGATCTGTTGGTGAATGTACTAAGCACCGTACTGAAAGGTATAAATACCTCTAGCAATGACTGTCCTATGCATTGACTATACCAGAAAAACTGTGGAATTTAAGTGATCAGTGAACATACTTATCAAGTCGCTACAGTGTCGTATTGAAGCCATACCCAGCACGGTATTAACGTTTGTCACAGACACCAGCGGCAATTGCTCTTACCATTAACCATTCGACAATTGCTGACGAAGTCATATGTTCAGCGTACATATTAGTACAGTGGCTACAATATTGTGTACATGGCACCACTCGGCACTGTATAGCCATTTGGCAATATCTCTACCGATATCTGATATATCCGTTGATCACTGTATAGTATCTATAAAGTGTAAGTCATAAGAGTACTGATAAATCTAACGGCTACAGAGCTCTGGTGGTGGAGGTACTCAGCATCGTACTATCAAGTGCAAATGTCTTCAGTCATAACCTTTCCACACAATGTGATGGTCACCGTACTCAGTACTGCTTTGTCAATTGTTAATATCTTGAGGGATAATCGATCTGTCTTTTGTCATTTTGGAAATGTAAGAGAATTTATGTCATGATTGAACAGATTATTCCAACGGCAGGTGTGGTCTGTTACTGGATCTACCAAGTACCATAATGTTAACTGCAAATAACTCTGGCCATAACAGTTCTATTCAATGGTTATTCTGGAATTGCTGCGGAATTCAATTCATCGGACAAGGTAATCCAACTGCAGCTGCAATACGTCGATCGTAGCACTCAGTCCCGCTAAGTCAATTGATAATATCTCTAGCGAAATTGGGTCATTCTTTTGTCACTCTGGAATTACTGTAGAAATTATATCACCAGAAAAGAGATTAATTCAACGACAACATATCACTGTTGATGGACGAAGTAAGTACGTTACTGACATTTGTAAATATCTCTAGTAATAACGTCCTATACATTGATTATCCTAGAATTGCTATAGAGTTCAATCATGTGTGTACAGATTAATGAAACGGCTACAGTGACCTATTGATGGTTATGCTCAGTATGGTAATAACTTATGTCAAACTCTCCAGCGAAGGGGTGTCTATACATTGAGCATTCTACAATTGCTGTAGAGCGCATACGATTAGCGTACAGATCAGTCCAATGGCTGTAATGTTGTGAAGACGTCTACACTCCGTACTACATTTTCAATTGTCAATATCCTTCGCGGCAATTAAGACATCCTGTGATTATACTAAAGTATCAATATAACACAGATTATCTTAGAATAGTTTGATAGAGTCGTCGTAATAATACAATGATGAATATACCCAGTTCTGTTTTTTCAGTAGTCAGTATCTCCAAATACACCTGACACAATATTCGATTATTGTACACGTCCTGTCGCATTTAAATCATCAGTGGACGTATGAATGCATCGCTGCCGTGCTCTATTGGTCGATGTACTTAGCACTGTACAGTATGTTGAAAATATCTCTTGCCGCAACTGACCTATGCATC
>NW_016963377.1:0-534 GCF_001483705.2 Eufriesea mexicana
CTGGCTGGAAAATCCAATTTTATTAACATTCTGTCCCAATATCGTGGTGAGCTAAATTTCTTGAGTAAATAAGGAGGAAAAACTCCATTGGCCTGCTGTAGCCGCTGCAGCGCAACAGAATGTGGCTGGAGGAATCAACTTTATTCATATTTTCGACTAATGTCGCGGTGAGCGAACTTTCTTGCATAAATAAGGAGGAAAGATTCTATTGGCGTGCCACCGCCGTTGCATTGCAATAGAATCTGGTTGGAAAATACAATTTTATTGACATTTTGGAATAGTATCGCGGTGAGCTAACTTTCTTGCATAAATAAGGAGGAAAGATTCAATTGGCGTGCTAGAGCCGTCGTAGTGCTATAGTACCGGGCTAATGGCAGGAAAATCCAATATTATTAACATTTTCTTCTAATATCGTGGTGAGCTAACTTTCTTGCTTAAATAAGGAGGAAAGATGCTATTGACGTGCTATTACCATTCCAATGCTATAGAACCTGTCCGGAACATTCATTTTTATTGACTTCTTCGGATAATTTT
>NW_016963378.1:0-250 GCF_001483705.2 Eufriesea mexicana
CAACCTTAACAAAACAAAGCGTAACATACCTCAACAGATAGTAACCCGACCGCTATTGCTGGCATCCCCAGAGCCAAGAATAAAATACTACAGTAAAGCAGAGAGCAGAAATCCGGCGCATTGTAGTTTATAGCACAAAAGTCAAACATACCCTGACCTAACTTGTCCTAACCAAACCTATCGAAACTAAACTATTGTTTAATTAAACTATTGTTAAACTAAACTAACCTATTGCGTAACTAAACACAAC
>NW_016963379.1:0-1258 GCF_001483705.2 Eufriesea mexicana
AATCTTTTCTCCTTATTTATGCAAGAAAGCTTACTCATAACGGTATAAGTCGAAAATGTAAAAGAAATTTTATTCCCCAGCCTGTCTCTATAGCATTGCAATGGCTATTGCACGCCAAAAGAATCTGTCCTCCTTATCCATGCAAGAAACATACGTCACCACGATATTAGTCGAAAATGTCAATAAAATTGAATTTTCCATCCAGATCCTGTAGCAATGCAATGGCTACAGCTCGTCAATGGAATCTTTCCTTCTTACTTTTGCACGAAAGATTGCTCACCACGATATAAATGGAAAATGTCAATGAAATTGAATATTTCAGCCGGTATCTAAAGCATTGCAAGGGCTATAGCACGCCAATATTATCCTTCCTCCTTATTTATGCAAGAAAATTAGCTCCCCGCGATATTAGCCGAAAATGTCAATAAAATTGAATTTTCCATACAAATCCTGTAGCAATGCAATGGCTACAGCTCGTCCATGGAATCTTTCCTCCTTACTTATGCACGAAAGCTTGCTCACCACGATATAAATGGAAAATGTCAATGAAATTGATTATTCCAGCAAAGAATCTAAAGCATTGCAATGGCTATAGCACGCCAATAATATCTTTCCTCCTTGTTTATGAAAGAAAGGAAGCTCACCACAATATTAGTCGAAAATGTCAGTAAAATTGAATTTTCCAGCGAGATCCTATAGCAACGCAGCGGCTATAGCGCGTCAATAAACACTTTCCTCCTTATTTATGCGAGACAGCTAGCTCACCACGATATTAGTAGAGAATGACAGTAGAATTGAATTTTCCAGGCGGAGTCTATAGCTCTGCAATGGCTATAGCATGCCAATAAAATCTTCCCCCCCTTATTTAAGCAGGAATATTAGGTCACCACGATATTTGTCGAAAATGTCAATAAAATTGAATTTTCCAGCCAGATTCTATAGCATTGCATTGGCTACAGCACGCCACAACCATCCTTCCTCCTTATCTAAGCATGAAAGATTGCACACAGCTATAAAAGTCGAAAATGTCAATAAAATTGTATTTTCCAGCCATATCCTGTAGCAATGCAATGGCTACAGCTCGTCAATAGAATCTTTCATTCTTATTTATGCACGATAGTTAGCTCACCGCGATATTGGTAGAAAATGTCAATAAAATTGAAACAATAAAATTGAATTTTCCGGCCTGATTCTGTATCATTGCTATAGCTATAGCACGCCAACAGTGTCTTTCCTCCTAAATATGGAAGAACGTTAG
>NW_016963380.1:0-1153 GCF_001483705.2 Eufriesea mexicana
TACATCCGTACATCCATACATTCGAACATATATACATCCATACGTCGATACATCCATACATACATGCATTCCATAAATCTCTACATAAATACATACATCCATCCGTATATCCATCCATCGACACATACATTCAATCATACATCCATTCATCCATTCACACAGCCACACATATATACGTCCATACATCCTTACATCCATTCATCCATACATCCGTCCATCCGTCCATCCATACATCCATAAATCCATCAATACGTACTTCCATCCTTCGATACACCCATCCATACATACATCCAAACATATATACATCCATACATACATCTATACATACATCCATACGTTCATCCATCGATCCATACAACCATCCATCCATACATCAATCCACCAATCCGTCCATCCATCCCTACCTATATACATACATCAACACATATATCCATCCATCCATACATCCATACATATATAAATCCATACATCCATACATCCGTACATCCTCACATTCGTGCATACAAACATCCATGCATACAAACATTCGTGCATTCAAGCATCTCTACACAAATAAATCCATCCATCGACAGATCCAGCCAACCACACAACCACCCATCAATGCACCCATACTTTCATCCATGTATCCCTTCATCCACCCATTCATCCAACCACACTTCCGTCCATACACCCATCCATTCATCCACCCATCTATCCATACATCCATACATCCGTACATCCATACATACACCCATACATACATCTTTAACTATATCCATAGATACATTCATCAATACATCCATACATGCATCCGTCCATTCATTCATTCATCCATACATACATCAATCCATACATTCATACACACAGCTACAAATACATCCATCCATCCATAGATCCACCTATTCATAAATACATCCATCCATACGTACATCCATCAATCCATACATCCATCCATAAATAAATCCATCGATACATGCACCCATCCATACATACATCCAACCATACACCCACACATATATCTATACATACACCTATACGTTCATCCATCGATTCATACAACCATCCATCCATACATCCATCCACCAATTCATCCAACCATCCATACATCCATACATTCACGAATACATACATCCGTGCATCCATATATCCATAAACACGTCCATCCGTACTTCTA
>NW_016963381.1:0-604 GCF_001483705.2 Eufriesea mexicana
GACCTGACTGATCTGACCTGACCTGACCTGAACTGACATTGCCTGAACTGTCCTGACCTGAACTAACCTGATCTGACCGCACCAGACAAGACCTTGTCTGTCCTGACCTGACCTGACCTGATCTGGCATGACATGGCCTGATCTGAAATGATCTGACCTGAACTGACCTGACCTGACCAAACATGATCTGGCCTGGCCTGACCTTACCAGGCCTGACCTAACCTGACATAACTTGACCTGAACTGAACTGAACTGACCTGACCTGACCTGACCTGAACTGAGCTTACCCGACTGATCTGACCTGACCTGACCTAATCATATATGATCTGGCCTGGCCTGGCCAGACCTGACCTGACCTGACCTTACCTGACCAGACCTGAGCTCTCCTGACATGATCTGACCAGACCTGACCTGAACTGACTTTACCTGACCTGACCTGTCCCGACATGAACTGACCTGGCCTGACCTGAACTGACATGAACTGCCAGTATCTGACCTGACCTGACCTGACCGGACCTGACACGACCTGGCTTCGCCTGGACAGACATGGCCCTACCAGACCTGACCTGACCTGACCTGACATGACATGACCTGACCTGACTTG
>NW_016963382.1:0-227 GCF_001483705.2 Eufriesea mexicana
ATATTTTGAGCAATTGAATTAACATGTTCGCTGGCCACCTAGTTTGTTTAGGAATTTAGAGTAATCAACGAAGACGCTAATTGTCGCTGATGGGATTGACATTTGCCAAAATGGTACCGGTTACAGCCATCATAATTTTACGGCAGCCACTTGATTCATCTGTTCACTGCTGACAGAAATTCAGCAGCAGCTACAGAATGAACAATATATATGTCAGATATGGCTGG
>NW_016963382.1:310-548 GCF_001483705.2 Eufriesea mexicana
AAGCGGTATAGCAAATCTAAAATGATCAATGGATGGATCATATATTGGTTGTGACATTGACATTTGACAGTACCGTTCCTCGTGTAGCCATCTAAACAATACTACAGCCATATTACTAATCTGTTAGCTGAAAAACTATGGTCTACAGCAATTGTAGAATCATCACAGGAAGTAACGAACTTCGCTGGGACGTTGACTTATGTCAATACAGTACTGAGTTCGTTGACCAACAGAACAC
>NW_016963383.1:0-893 GCF_001483705.2 Eufriesea mexicana
GGGCGATAGATACTATTGCCGTGATATAGTCATTGAAATGCTATAGTATCTGGCTGGATAATTTAATATTATAGACGTTTTCGGCTAATATCGTGGTGGGCTAACTTTCTTGCACATATAAGGAGGAATGGTACTAGTGGCGTGCTATAGCCCTAGCAGTGCTATAAAATCTGGCTGGAAAATACATTTTTATTGACATTTTCGTCTTATATCATGGAGAAATATCTGTATTGCATAAATAAGGATGAAATATTCTATTGGCGCCCTATGGCCATTACAATGCCATAGAATCTGGCTGGAAAATTGAATTTTATTGACATTTTCGTCTAATATCGTGGGGACCTATCTTTCTTGCATATATAAGGAGGAAACATTCTACTGGCGTGCTATAGCCATTGCAATGCTATTGAATCTGTATGGAAAATTCATTTTTAATGACCTCTTAGACTACAATCGTGGAGTAATATCGTGGTGACCAACCTTTCTTGGATATATAAGGAGGAAAGATTCTTCTGGCGTGCAGTAGCTATTGCAATGCTATGGAATCTGTCTGGAAAAATCAAATTTAATGACATTTTCGACTAATATTGTGGGGGGGTAAATCTCTTGTCTAACATAAATAAGGAGCAAAGATACTAGTGACGCTTTATAGCCAATGCAATTCTTTACAATCTGGCTGGAAAATACATTTTTATTGACATTTTCTACTAATATCATGGTAAGCTAATTTTCATGCACAAATAATGAGGAAAGACTCTATTGGCAGGCTATAGTCATTGCAATGCTATAGAGCCTGTCTGGAAAAGTCAATTTCATTGAGGTTTTCGACGAATATCGTGGTGACCTAACTTTCTTGCATAAATAAGGACGATAGATACTATTGGCGTAATATA
>NW_016963384.1:0-220 GCF_001483705.2 Eufriesea mexicana
TTTATGCAAGAAATTTAGTTCGCCGCGATATTAGTCAAGAATGTCTATAAAATTGTATTTTCCTGGCGGATTGTATAGCATTCCAATGGCTATAGCACGCCAATAGTATCTTTCCTCCTTATTTAAGCAAGAAAGTTAGGTCACCACGGTATTAGTCGAAAATGTCAACAAGATTGAATTTTCCAGCCGGATTCTATAGCATTGCAATGGCTTTAGCACG
>NW_016963384.1:324-865 GCF_001483705.2 Eufriesea mexicana
AATGACTATAGCACGCCAATAGTGTCTTTCCTCATTATTTATGCGGGAAAGGTAGCTCACCAAGATATTAGTCGAAAGTGTCCATAAAATCGAGTTTTTCAGCCAGATTCTATACCTTCGCTATGGCTAAAGCACGCCAATAGAATCTATCGTCCGTATTTATACAGGAATGTTTGCTCACCGCGATATTAGTCGAAAAAGTCAATAAAATTGAATTTTGCAGCCAGATTCTATAGCATTGCAATGGCTAGAGCGAGCCATTTGAATCTTTACATCTTATATATGCAGGAAAGTCAGGTCGCCGCGATATTAGTCGAAAACGTCAATAAAATTATATTTTCCAGACAGATTCTATAGCATTGCAATGGCTATAGCAAGCCAATAGTATCTTTCCTCCGTATTTATGCAAGAAAGCAGGCTCACAACGATATTAGACGAAAATTTCAATAAGGTTGAATTTTCCAGCCAGATTCTGTAACATTGCAATGGCTATAGCGAGCCATTTGAATCTTTACATCTTATATATGCAGGAAAGTCAGGT
>NW_016963385.1:0-487 GCF_001483705.2 Eufriesea mexicana
ATTCAATTTTATTGACATTTTTGACTTATATCGTGGTGAGCTAACTTAATTCCATAAATCAGGCGCAAAGATTCTGTTGGTAGGCTATAGGCATTGCAATGCTATAGAATCTAACTGGAAAATTCAATTTTATTGACATTTTTGACTTATATCGTGGTGAGCTAACTTAATTCCATAAATCAGGCGCAAAGATTCTGTTGGTAGGCTATAGGCATTGCAATGCTATAGAATCTAACTGGAAAATTCAATTTTATTGACATTTTCGACTAATATCGTGGTGAGCCTGCATCCTTGCATGAGTATGCAGGAAAGATACTTTTGGCGTGCTGTAGCCATTGCAATGCTGTAGAATGTGGCCGGAAGTTTCAATTTTATTGACATCTTCGGCTAGTATCGTGGTGAGTTAACTTTCTTGCTTAAATATGGAGGAAAGATTCTATTGTCGTGTTATAGGCATTGCAATGCTATAGAAGCTGGATGGAAAATT
>NW_016963386.1:0-655 GCF_001483705.2 Eufriesea mexicana
ATGGCCGGCCTCCCCAGAGACAAGTAGATAACATTAGAACACAGTAGAGAAAAGAAATCCGCCGAAGAGAAGTTTACAGCACTGGAGTCAAGGCTATCCTAGCCTAACCTAACCAAACATAACATAATGAAATGTAACGTACACAACCTAACGGGCCAAGACCCATATTGCTGACTTCCACAGAACCGACCAGAGTGTACTAGTGCACAGTAGGCACAGAAGTCCGCCGCATTACAATGTAAAGCACAAAAATCAAAGGTAACATAAGCTAACCTGACCTAACCTAACCTAACCGAATGTAGCCTCACTCAACGTAACGTGCCGATGCCACTACTGCTGACGCACATAGAGACAAGCTGAACATACTAGAACTAGAGCAGCGCAGATTGCAGAAATCCGCAATATAGCAGCGGATAGCGGAAAAGTCAAAACCTAACCAACTCTAACGTGACCAAACGTAAGCTAACTCAACCCAACGCGACGCGACAACTATTGCCGGCCTATCCAGAGCCAAGCAGAACATGCTATCGTAGAGTAGAGGGCATGAGTCAATGGAATCGCAGTGTATAGCAGAAAAGTCAAAGCTATCCATACCTAATACAAACAACTATGACCTAACCAAATGAAGCCTAACTCAACGTAACGAGACGCGACC
>NW_016963387.1:0-997 GCF_001483705.2 Eufriesea mexicana
CATAGAATCGCTGTGCGTAGCAGAAATATCAAAGCCAATCTGTCCTGAGCTAAACAAACTTAACACAACCAAACGTAACCTAACTAGGCCTAACGTGCCGAGATCGCTATTGCTGGCCTCCACAGTGCCAAGCAGAATATACCATAACACAGCAGAGCTACCGAATTCACTCAATAGCAGTGTGTACCACGAAAGTCAAAGCTGTGCAAGCCTAATCCAAACCAATGTGTCCTAGCCATGCGCAGCTTAAATAAACCTTGCGCGCCGAGACCACTATTGCTGGAATCCCCAGTGTCAAGCAGAATATGCTAGAGGGCAGAAGAACTTAGAGAGCCACCAAATAGCAGTCTACACCACACAAGTCAAAGGTACCTTAACCTAACCTGACGTAACCTTACCCTAACGAACGTAGGATAACTAAGCCTAACGTGCCTACCACACTACTGCTGACCTCCGCATAGACAAACAGAAAATACTAGAGACTGTGATGCGCAGAGGTCCGCCGGGTTGAAGTGAATGGCAGAAAAGTAAAGGATATCCTGAGAGAACACGACCTATGATAACCTACCCAACCGCAACCAATTCAAACCTATCGTGTCTAGCCTTCTATTGCTGGACGTCCCATCGCCAAGCATGGCATATTATGGGACAGTAGTGCGCAGAGGTCCATACTATGGCATTGTAAAGCACGAAAGTCAACTATACCCTAATCTAACCCATACAAACCTAACTTGACCAAACGTAATCTATCACAACCCAACGAGCCGCGGCCACTATTTCTGGAAATCCCAGTGCAAAGCGGGGAATATTATATCACAGTAGAGCGCAGAAGGCCACCAAATAGCAGTGTACAGCCCAAGGGTCATAGCTATCCTATCCTAACATAACCAAACATAGTAAAGCCAAACGAAACGTAACTCAAGCTAACGTCCCTAAACCACAGTTGCTGGCATCCCCGGCGCTAAGCAGAGCATATTAGGGCACAGTACAGCGCAGA
>NW_016963388.1:0-1009 GCF_001483705.2 Eufriesea mexicana
ACGTACATCCGTCCATCCACACCTCAATCCATCCATACATCCCTCCATTCACAAAACCATTCAACCATACATACATCCATCCATACATCCATTTTTCCATGCATCCATCCATCCATCCATGCAACCCATCCATACAGCCATCGAACAATACATCCATCCATACATACAAGCACCCATCCATACATCCATCGATCCCTACATCTATCCATCCATACATCCACCCATCCACACGTTCATACACACATCCATACATCCATCCACCCATACACCCATCCACTCATACATCCAGCCATCCACACATCCATCCATACGGCCATGCAATCATACATCCATACACCCGTAAATCCATCAATCCATCCCTCAACCCATCCATACAGCCATCGAACAATACATACATCCATCCATACCGACATCCATACACCCATACATCCATACATCCACACATCCATCCATACGGCCATGCAATCATACATCCATACACCCGTAAATCCATCAATCCATACCTCAATCCATCCATACATCCGTTCATCCGTACATACATTCATCCGTATATCCGTCCATCCATACTTCTATCCATCCATACAATCATTTGTCCATATATACATACACCTTTCCATGCACCCACCCATTCATATATCCACCCATCCACACATCCATCGAACCATACATCCGTCCATCGATACTAGCACCCATCCATACATCCATCGATACGTACATCTATCCATTCATACATCCATCCATCCATACATTCATACATCCACACATCCATAAAGCCATACATCCATACATCCATTCAACCATACATACATCCATACATACATCAATACATACATCGATACATACATCCATACATCCATATATCCATACTTCCATCCACTCATACATCCAGCCATCCAGACATACATACATATGTAGATCCATACATCTATACATCCGGACACCCATTCATTCGTACATTCACACATACATACATCCATACATCCATTCATCCGCACATACATCTATACAC
>NW_016963389.1:0-924 GCF_001483705.2 Eufriesea mexicana
ATATCGTGGTGAGCTAACTTTCTTGCATAAATAAGGAGGAAAGATGCTATTGGCGTGCTATAGGCTTTGCAAAGCTATAGAATCTTCCAGGAAAATTCAATTTTCTTGACTTTTTCTACTAATATCGTGGTGAGCGAACTTTATTGCTTAAATAAGGAGGAAAGATTCTGTTGGTGTGCTATAGGCATTGCAATGCTGTAGAATCTGGAAGGAAAATTCAATTGTATTGACATTTTCGACTAATATCGTTGTGAGCTATCTTTCTTGCATTAGCAAGGAGGAAAGATGCTTTTTGAGTGCTATAGCCATTGCAATGATATAGAATGTGGTCGGAAAATTCAAATTTCTTGACATTTTCAACTAATTTCATGGTGAGATATCTTTCTTTCATAATTAAGGTGGAAGGATTCATTTGGCGTGCTATAGACGTCGCAATGCTATAGAATCTGGCTGGAAAGTTCAATTTTGTTGACATTTTCGACTAACCTCGTGGTGAGCTAACTTGCCTCCATAAATAAGCAGGAAAGATACCATTGGCTTGCTATAGCCATTGCATTGACATAGAATGTGTTTGGAAAATTCAAATTTATCGACATTTTCGGCTAATGTCCTGATGAGCTAACTTCCTTTCGTAAGTAAGCAGGAAAGATGCTTTTTGAGTGCAATAGCCATTGCAATGATATATATTGTGTATGGAAAATACAATTTTGTTGACATTTTCGACTAATATCGAGGTGAGCTAACTTTCTTGCATAAACAAAGAGGAAAGTTTCTATTGGCGTGCTATAGGCATTGCAAAGCTGTAGAATCTTCCTGGCAAATTCAATTTTATTGACATTTTCGAATAATATCGTGGTGAGGTAGCTTTATTGCATAAATAAGGAGGAAAGATTCAATTGGCGTGCTATAGCCGTCGCAATGTTA
>NW_016963390.1:0-523 GCF_001483705.2 Eufriesea mexicana
TATTAGTCGTAAATGTCAATTAAATTGGTTTTTGCAGCCAGATTCTTTGGCATTGCAATGCCAGTAGCACGCCAAAGAATCTTTCCGCCTTATCTACGCACGAAAGATAGCTCACCTCGATATTAGTTGAAAATGTCGATAAAATCTAAACTGCCAGGCACATTCCATATCAATGCAATGGATAATGCACGCCAAAAGGATCTTTCCTCCATACATATGCAAGGAAGCTTGCTCACCAAAGGAAGCTTGCTCACCACGATATTAGTCGAAAATGACAATAAAATTGAAGTTTCCAGCCCGACTCTGCAGCATTGCAAAGCCTATAGCACGCGAATAGAATTTTTCCTTCGTATTTATGCGAGAAAGTTTACTCACCACGGTATTTGCCGAAAATGTCAATAAAATTGAATTTTCCATCCCGATTCTATAGCATTGCTATGGCAATAGCACGCCAATAGAGTCTTCCCTCCTTACTTATACGGGGAAGTTGTCTCACCACGATATTAGTCGAAAATATCAATGA
>NW_016963391.1:0-563 GCF_001483705.2 Eufriesea mexicana
GTGCTCTCCTCTAATATCTTCTGCACGGCGCAGGGGAGGCCAAAAATTGTGGTGCGGCACGTCAGGTTGAGTTAGCTTACGTTTTGTCGTGATAAGTTAGGATACGTTTGGTTAGTATGGACTCGACCTTTGTGCTATACACTGCTGTTCTGAGGATTGCTGCGCACTACTATCCCCTATCGCATTCAGTATGACTCTGGGGACGCCTGCAATAGTGGCCGCGAAGCGTTACGCTGAGTTAAGTTTCGTTCGGTTAGGTTAGGCTAGTTTGGCTTAGGCTGGGATAAATTTCACTTTCCTGCAATACACTGCTGCTCTATGGATTTCTGAGCTATGCTCTCCTCTAATATGTTCTGCTCGACTATGGGGAGTGGGGAGGCCAGCAATAGAGGTCTCGGCAATTCATGTTCAGACGTACTACCAATGGTTTGGTTAGGTTGGGTCACTTAAGGTACGGATAACTTTGACTTTTGTGCATTCACTGCATTGCGGTGGGTTTCTGCGCACTACTATGCTCTAGTACACTCTACTTTTCTCCGTGGATGCCAGAAATGGTGGTGTCG
>NW_016963392.1:0-345 GCF_001483705.2 Eufriesea mexicana
CACAAACTTGGAAGATATCCTGACCTAATGTGTCCTAACCTAACCTAACCGAACGTAGAATAACCCAACATAAGATGCCGAAACTACTAATGGCGGCATCCCAGAATCAACTAGAGCATATTAGAGCAATGTAGACCGCGGAGATTTACATAATGCCGGTGTATACCGCAAGAACCAAAGCTACCCTATCTTAAACTAGACAAACGTAACACAAGCGAACGTAACGTATCCGAAACTGACGTGCCACGGCCGCCATTTCTGGCCTCAGCGGAGCTAGGTAGTGTATAGCGGAGCAATGTAGAACACTGAAATTCACCGGGTAGTAGTGTGTAGCGCAAAAGTCAA
>NW_016963393.1:0-628 GCF_001483705.2 Eufriesea mexicana
GGTTCTGGGGAGGCCAGCCATAGTGGTCGCGTCTCGTTAGGTTGTGTTATGTAACATTCGGCTTTGTCACGATCGGATTGGTAAGGCCATGGTGGCGTTGACTTTTGTGCTATAGACTTCTATTCGGTGGATTTCTGCCCTATACTGTGATCCAATATGCTCTCCTTTGCTCTGATTAGTGCAGCAATATTGGTTTCGTCACGTTAGGTTGAGTTACGTTACGTTTGGTTATGTTAGGTTTGGTTAAGTTTGGTCAGGGTATCTTTGACTTTTTTGCTGTAGGTTGCAGTGCGGTCGATTTCTACGCTCTACAGTGCTCTAGTATATCCTGCTTGGCTCAGCGGACGCCAGCAGTAGTGGCCTCGGCACGGTAGGTTGTGACGGTTCACGCTTGGCTACGTTAAGTTTGGTTAGGTCAGGAAAGCATAGCTCTGACGTTTGTGGTATAAGCTCCTATGCGGCGGACTTCTAGGCTCTTCTGTTCTCTAACATGCTGTGCTTGGCTTTGGGGAAGCTAGCTATTGTGGCCCCGGCACGTTAGGTAACGTTCGGTTAAATAACGTACGGCTATGTTAGGATTGGGTATCTTCGACTATGGTGATATGCACAGCGATTCTATGGACTTCTG
>NW_016963394.1:0-730 GCF_001483705.2 Eufriesea mexicana
TACCATAACATAACCGAACGTAGCAAAGCTTAATATAACGTGCCGCGACCACTGCTCCTGGCAACCCAAGATACAAGCAGAAAGTAGTGGAGCACAGTAGGTCGCAGAAATCCACGGAAAAACAGAGAATAGCACGAAATTCAATGCTATAATGACCACGCTTAGCCTAACCAAACCCATCGAAACGTAACATGGCTCAACGTATCGTGCCACGACCACTATTGCACGCCTCCACTGAGTTCAGCTGGGTGCACTACAGCAATGTAGGGCGCAGAAATCCACCAAATATCAGTGTTAAGTACAAAAGTCGAAGATATCATGACCTAGACTGACCTAACATGACCTAACCTATCTTAAGCACACGCGGAATGGAAGGAACCTAGAGAGGCGAGACCACTATTACTGACATGCGCAGAGCCAAGTAAAACACATTAGGGTACGGTAGAGCGCAGAAATCCACCGCATGGCAGTGTACACACAAGACAGGGCCATCCTAGCCCAATACAGCCTGACATACCCTAACCAAGCGCAACACAACACGACATATCGTGCCACGACCACTATCGCTGTCATCCACATAGTCAAGCAGATCATAGTAGAGTTGTGTAGAGTGCAGGAATCCACCGAATAATAGAGTATGGCACAAAAGTCATAACTATCCTCTACTAACCTAACCAAACGTAGCCTAGCTCAACCTAATGTGTCAAGACCAATATTGCTGGCATACGCA
>NW_016963395.1:0-257 GCF_001483705.2 Eufriesea mexicana
AAGGCTATAGCACTCCGATCGGATCTTTCCGCCGTACCAATGCAAGGAAGTTATCTCACCACGAAATTAGTCGAAAATGTCAGTAAAATGGAATTTTACAGGAAGATTATGTTGCATTGCAATGCCTATAGCACGCCAATAGTATCTATACTACTTATATATACGAGAAAGTTACCTCACCACCACATTAGCCAAAAATGTCAATAAAACTGAATTGTCCATCCACAATCTTTATCATTGCAATGTCTACAGCACGC
>NW_016963396.1:0-950 GCF_001483705.2 Eufriesea mexicana
TCCTGTCCTAACCTGGACAATCATAACATTGCCAAACGTAACCAAACTCAACCAAATGCGCCACTGACTCTACTGCCTGCCTGCCTAGAGTCAAGCAGAAGGTATTGGAGGAGAGCAGGGCGCAGAAATCCACCGAACAACAGTTTATACCACGAAATTCGAAACTATCCTGACCTAACCCAGTCAAACGTTGCCTAATCAGACGTAGCCTAACGCAGCCTAACGTGGGGCGACCAATATTCCTGGCCTCCCCATCGCCTAGCAGATTAGAGCAGAGCACATTGGTGGGCAGGAATCCACTGAGTAGCTGTGCATAGCACGAAAGCCGGAACTAACCTATCCAAACTTACCCTAACCTAACCTAGCAAAGCGTAACATACCTCAAACCAACGCGCCGTGAGCATCATTGCTCTCATCCCGAAAGTAGAAATGGGTATAGTACAGCAATGAGGAGCACAGAAATTCCCCGAATAGCAGTGTACAGCGCAACAGTCGAAGTTACCCTCTCCTAATGTAACCATACGTATCATAAACGAAAGTAGCATATCCCAACGCATCGTGCTGTGGCAACTGCTTCGAGCCTCCACAGAGCAATGCAGGGCATATTAGAGCACAGTAGAGCGGAGAAATCCTCTGAACAGCAGCGTATAGCGGAAAGACGTAGCTATCCTAACCCAACTAGACGATACCTAATATAACCAAACGTAATGTAACTCTACCTAACGTGCCGCGACCACTATTCCTGGCGTCACGACACATTCGGGGTGTGGTGGCGCTAGGTGCAGCGCCGTAATCCATTGAATCGCAGTGTACGGCAGAAAAATTCGAAGCATTCCACACCTTGCCCAGGCCAACATAAACTAAAGGAACGCAACCTAACTGAACCAAACGTGCCGCGGCCACTATTTCTGGCCTCCCCAGAACAAAGCAGAGCTTATTAGAAAATAGTA
>NW_016963397.1:0-285 GCF_001483705.2 Eufriesea mexicana
GCCAGAAAGATAGCTCACCACGATATTAGTCGAAAATGTCAATAAAATTGTACTATCCAACCAGATTCTATAGCATTGCAAAGGATATAGCACGCCAATAGAATCTTCCCTCCTTGTTTATGCAGGAGAGTTAGCTCACCACGATATTAGTCAAAAATGACATTAAAATTGAATTTTCCAACCACATTTGATATCATTGCAATGGCTATAGCACGCCAAAAGGATCATTCCTCCTTACTTATGCAAGAAAGTAAGCTCAACACGATATTAGTCGCACATGTCAAT
>NW_016963398.1:0-1054 GCF_001483705.2 Eufriesea mexicana
AAGCAGTAATAGGTTATAGATTTTGAATAGACCTATTTTCTGGCAAGTATATGGCTGTACTTGGCATTGGATTGAAGGCGCTGGGCGATCTATTCACCAAGCTGTAACAGTTTATAGATTATGAATATACCTATCCTCTGGCAAGCAGATGGCTGTACTTGCCATTGGATTGAAGGCGTTAGGCGATCTATTCACCAAGCTGTAACAGTTTATAGATTATGAATATACCTATCCTCTGGCAAGCAGATGGCTGTACTTGCCATTGGATTGAAGGCGTTAGGCGATCTATTCACCAAGCTGTAACAGTTTATAGATTATGAATATACCTATCCTCTGGCAAGCAGATGGCTGTACTTGCCATTGGATTGAAGGCGTTAGGCGATCTATTCACCAAGCTGTAACAGTTTATAGATTATGAATATACCTATCCTCTGGCAAGCAGATGGCTGTACTTGCCATTGGATTGAAGGCGTTAGACGATCTATTCACCAAGCTGTCACAGGTTATAGACTATGAATATACCTATTCTCTGGCAAGCAGATGGCTATGCTTGCCATTGGATTTAAGGCGTTAGGCGATCAATTCACCATGGTATAGCAGGTTATAGATTTGGTATAGACCTATTCTCTGGCAAGAAGATGGCTGTACTTAATAGGCGATATATTCACCAAGCAATAACAGGTTATAAATTTTGAAAAGACCTATTTTCTGGCAAGTAGAAGCTGTACGTGCCATTGGATTGAAGGCGTTGGGCGACCTATTCACCAAGCTATAGCAGATTATAGATTATGAATAGACCTATTCTCTGGCAGGTAGATGGCTGTATTTCCCATTGGACTGAAGCAGTTAGGCGATGTATTCACCTAGCTATAACAGATTTTAGATCTTGAATAGGCCTATTCTCTGGCAAGTAGATGGCTGTACTTGCCATTGGATTGAAGGCATTAGGCGATCTAATCGCCAAGCTATGACAGCTTATAGATTTTGAATTGACTTATTCTCTGGCATGTAGAAGGCTGTACTTGCCATTGTATTGAAGGCGTTAGGCGATCTA
>NW_016963399.1:0-567 GCF_001483705.2 Eufriesea mexicana
CAAGCCAGCAATAGTGGTCACGGCTGGTTAGTCTGAGTTGCATTACGTTCAGCTTGGTAAGGGCAACCTTGACTCTTGTGCTCCGCACTGCTACTCCATGGACACCTGCGCTCTTCTGT
Organism: Eufriesea mexicana; assembly: GCF_001483705.2. Lineage (NCBI taxonomy): Eukaryota > Metazoa > Arthropoda > Insecta > Hymenoptera > Apidae > Eufriesea > Eufriesea mexicana. Next base: position 120 of record NW_016963399.1, read on the forward strand.
ACGCTATCGCACACTGCTTGTCCCTGCGGACGCCAGGTATAGTGCTCTCGGCACGTTGGTTTGAGTTATGTTTCGTTGTGTTATGCTAGGTTTGGCTACGTTTGGCTAGGATATCTTTGACTTTTGCGCTACACACTACTACCCGGCGGATTTGAGTGTCCAACAGTGCTCCGCTATACTCCGCCTAGCTCCCCTGAGGATGAGGCCAGCAATAGCGGCCGTGGCATGTCAGTTTCGGATACGTTACGTTCGCTTGTGTTACGTTTGTCTAGTTTAAGGTAGGGTAGCTCTGATTCTTGCGGTATACACCGACATTATGTAAATCTCTGTGGTCTTCATTGCTCTAATATGCTCTAGTTGACTCTGGGATGGCGCCAGTAGTAGCTTCGGCACCTTATGTTGGGTTATTCTACGTTCGGTTAGGTTAGGTTAGGACACGTTAGGTCAG
>NW_016963400.1:0-340 GCF_001483705.2 Eufriesea mexicana
GATTAGATTAGGTTAGGATTGGTTGGGTTAGGTTATGTTAGGTTAGGCTAAGCTAGGTTAGCTAGGTTAGGTTAGGCCATGTGAGGTTAGGTTTCGTAATGTTAGGTTAGGAAAAGTTTGGGTAGGTTGGGTTTGGTTATATTAGGTTTGCTAAAGCTTGGGTAAGTTTGGCTAGGATAGGTTTTGCAAAAGTTAGGATAGGTTAGGTTAGGTTAGGTTAGGTTATGCCAGATTAGTTAAGGTCTGGTCAGGTCAGGCCAGGCCCGGACAGGTAAGGTCACGACAGGTAAGGTCAGTTCAAGTCAGGGCAGGCTAGAACATTCCAGGTTGGTCAGGATAT
>NW_016963400.1:1475-1943 GCF_001483705.2 Eufriesea mexicana
CAGTTCAGGTCATGTCATGTCCGTTCAGTTCAGGTCAGGTCAGGTCAGGACAGGCCAGATCTGGTCGGTTTATGTTGGGTTGGATCAGCTCAGGCCAGGCCAGGCCAGGTAAGGTCACGAAAGGTATGGTCAGTTCAAGTCAGGGCAGGCTAGGACAATCCAGGTTGGTCAGGTTAGGTCATGTCAGGTCAGGTAAAGTCAGGTCGGGTCAGGTCAGGTCAGGTCAGGTCAGGACAGGTCAGGTCACGCCAGGATAGGTCAGGTCATGTCAGGTCAGGTCAGGACAGGTCAGGTCGGGTTAGGTTAGGTCATGTCAGGAGATGTCAGTTCAGTAGAAGTCAGGCCAAGCCAGGCCAGTCAGGTCGGTGTAGGTAAGGTTAGCATAGGTTTGGTTAGGGAGTGTTCGATTGGGTTAGATTATGTTTGGTTACGTGACGTTAGGTTAGGTTGGGTTAGTTCATTTTTGTT
>NW_016963401.1:0-1425 GCF_001483705.2 Eufriesea mexicana
GAGTATAGCAGAAGCGTCAAAGCTACCCAAACCTAACGCAAACGTACATAACCTAACCCAACGATACCTATCTCAACATAACATGTCGCGACCAGTGTTGCTGGCATCCCCATGGCCACGCAGAATGCAGTAGAGCAGAGTAGACCTCTAAAATCCACCAGATAACAGGGTATAACACGAAAGTCTATACCTTCCCAACATAACTTAACATAACCTAACCTAACAAAACGTAGCCAAACTCAACCTATCGTGTAGACAGCACTATCACTGGCCTGCCCAGAGCCGAGCAGAAAATATTAGAGCACAACAGAGCGCAGCAATCATATGAACAGCAGTGTATAGCACAAAAGGCGAAGCTATCCTATCCTAACATATCTGAAGCCAACGTGCCGTGACCAGTATTGCTACCCTCCCCAGAGCCAAGCAGAACGTATGGGAGGAGAGTAATGCACAGAAGTTCATAGGATTGTGGTTCATATCGCAAAAGTCAAAGTTATCCAACCCTAACCAAGCCAAACGTAACATAGCGCAGGCCAACTTGCGCCGGACACTGTTACTCGCATCCCCGGAGCAAAGCAGAGTGAACTAGAGCCCATTATAGCACAGAATTTGACTGCATAGCCGTGTATAGCACACGGCTCGAAGCTATCGTAACATAACCTGACCTAACCTAAACAACCAGAACATAACGTGATTAACCCTAACCCTAACTATAATATGACCGCTATTGCTGGCCTTTCCGCAGCCAAGCAGAAAACATTAGAGCACAGTAGAACGCAAAGATCCGCCGAATTGCAATTTATAGCACAAAAGTGAAAGCTATCCTCTCCTGACATGAGCAACCGGTACAAAAACAAACGAAGCATAACGCTACCAATCGTGACGGGGCCACTATTGCTACCCTCCCCAATAGCCAGACCGAATATATGTGTGGAGACCCGAGCGCCAAAGATCCATACATCCGCATTGCATAGCAGAAAAGTGAAGGCTATCCAAACATAACCCAAACAAACGTAGCCACACCAAACGTAGTCTATCTCAATATATCGTGCCGTGGCCACCATTGCTGACCTGCACATTGTCAAGCAGAATATAGTAGAGCAGAGTGGAGCGCGGAAATCCACGGAATGGCAGTGTATAACAGGAAAGTCAGAGATATCCTGACAGAATTATGCCCAGCCTAACCTAACAAAGAATAATGTAACTCAATATAAGGTGCCGAGAAGACTAATGCCGCCCCCCGGAGGGCTAACCAGAATATAGTAGAGCACAGTAGAGCTCAGTAGGCCGCCGAATAACAGCGCATAGCACGAAAGTCGAAGAAATCCTTACTGAGCTTAACCAGGCGTCACCTAGCCATACGTAACATATCCCAAACTTACGTGCCCAGACGCACTTGCTGGCCTCCCCAGTTCCAAGCAGAAA
>NW_016963401.1:2278-2641 GCF_001483705.2 Eufriesea mexicana
CCTATCGTGCCGCGACCACAATTCCTGGCGTCCACAGACACAAGCAGAGTGTGATACAGCACAGTAGAGCGCAGAAACCCACCGAGCAAGAACGTACAGCGCAAAGATCAAGGCCACCCTCTCCTAGCCCAATCAATTGACACATAACCAAACATAGCCTAACTCAACCTAAAGTGCGGCGACCACTTTTGCTGGCCTCCCGGGTGTTGAGCAGAGTATTGTGAGGCCATGTAGAGCGCATGAATCCACTGAGTTTCATTATATGGCACAGAAATCAAAGCTATACCGTCCTACTCCTACCAAGGTTATCGTAACCAAGCGTCATCTAACTCAACGTACTGTGCCGCGATCACTATTTCTGGT
>NW_016963402.1:0-923 GCF_001483705.2 Eufriesea mexicana
CAAGCAGCGCATATTAGAGCACTGTAGATTGCAAAGGCACAGCTAATGTTAGTGTATGGCGCAGAATTCTAGTCCATTTTATCCTAGCTTGGCAAAGCGAAACACAAAGAAACGTAGCATTACCCAACCTAACGTGCCGGGACCACTACTGCCGGCCTCCCCATCACCAAGCGGCACATATTAGAGGAGAGTGGGGGCCGAATTAAATAGAATGGAAGTGTATAGCAGGAAGGTGGGAGCTATCCAAGCCTCACACATGCCAGCGTAACATAGCCCAACGTATGCTGACTCAACCTAACGCGCCGCAGCCACAATTTCTGGTCTCCCCAGAGCAAAGCATGGCATATTAGGGCATAGCAGAGCGGTAACATCCACCGAACAGCCGTGTGTAGCGCAAAAGTCATGGCATCCCAACCAAACCTAACCTAACCTTACCTAGACGAACGTAACCTAAATCAACCAATAGTGCCACGACCGCCGTTGCTGGCCTCCCCAGAGTCGAGTAGAGTACAGTAGAGCAACGAAGATAGCAGAAATCTAACTAATAGCAGTGTATAGCACGAAGTCAAAGTTACCTTATCCTAACCTAACCTAACGCGACACAACCGAACGAAACTTAACACAACCTAACGTGCCTAGAATACTATTTCCGGCCTCCCTACCGCGTAGCAGCACATATAACAGGAGAGTGGGGCGCAGAAATCAATAGAATGGCAGTGTATAGCAGAAAGGTCAGAGCTGCCCAAACATAACCCATGCTAACGTAACCTAACCAAACGTAACCTATCGTAACCTATCGTGCCGCGGTCACTGTTTCTGGTCTGTCCAGGGCAAGGCGGGGAATGTTAGGGCGCAGTAGAGCAGAGAATTCCACCGAAAGCAGTGTATAGCGTAAAGGTCATAGCTATCATGTCCCAACCTGG
>NW_016963403.1:0-1285 GCF_001483705.2 Eufriesea mexicana
GGTAAAAATAAAGTAACTCGTATTTGAGCGTGTACGTGTAAGATAATTCTTTGATATTATATATTGTGGTATCGCAGGATGAGTGGGTCGAGCATGTTATTTAGAGTGCGTGCGAAAGGACGAATGACCGTGCGCTAGGATCGTGTAGACGGGATGTTATGAATGCATCGGATGAAAGTGAAGAGTGTCTTTAGGAATGCGTTTGAGTGGCTGGGCTACGTGACCCGCTGAGGGTAAGATTGCAAGGAGTGCGTGGGAAAGTGTGATTTGGAAAGAGAGAATAGGTATGAAAGAGGATAGAATGTATGGTTTTAAATAGGGATGCAAGGGCGTGAGAATGTAGTATGTCGTAGTATGGTGTAGTATGTTAGAGTTCGTAGCAGAGAGTTGCGAAGAAAGAAGTTGTTAGTTGTAATTGTGTTGTTAGCTGTAATGGTGTTGTTAGTTGTATTCGTGTTGTTACTTATAATCGTATTACTAGTTGTAGTCGTAAAAGTTTAGTTGATAGATATCTATATTCGTAGTCTTTACCGTCACCGCAGATTGTATATTATATTTTACGTTTAATAAATAGTAGTTATATTATTTAACAACCACCCTATTCTCTACAATATTTTATCAAATAAAGGTGTTTTCATGTGGATAGAATTGGGCAAAATTCACAATTATTAACGTGAAATACAAAGTATATTTAAGCATAAAATATTTAAATAATAAACCTTAGCGACCATCACGTGGATATGGTTTTCTTAGTATTAATGCGAGTATGTAAGGTCGATGATTGTAGATACGTATGTTTTTAAAAGTACGAGTGAAAGATCTAGAATGCGTGGTATTGTGCTATTGTTATAGGTCTGTGTTGTATTAAAATTAAACAGCGAAGTAAGCTCTACATTTCACCGGTGTGGGGACGATCCCATCCCCTGCGTTTTGTCTTTTGTCCCACCTTTAAAAGGGCAGCTCGAAGAGCGAACTAGGAAGTTTTACGTGAGAGACGAGAGCAGAATGGATGTATCGTATCCAGAAGAATGAAGTCAAATCGGCCACCGAGAGTTAGACTCATTATAGCCAAGCCCTCTCTCCTCCTCTTCTTACACTTGATGTTCCGTCCCAAAGAATGCGTTCATAGCATAAAGAAGATAAAACAATCCAAATATAGTGTTGAGATCTACGTTTGGAATGTTAATATACATATGGTATTGCGAGCAGTGAAAGACGCTACCAAAGGAAATAGTACTAAGAGTGGAAGCGGGGCGAATAGGTGTGCGGACCCACGTAGGGGGAG
>NW_016963404.1:0-811 GCF_001483705.2 Eufriesea mexicana
CGCTTTCTGCTTCGCACTGCGGGATGGGGGTGGGCAGAAATAGTGGTCTCTGCATGTTACGTTAAGTCAGGTTACGTTCGATTAGGCTGGGTCCGGCTAAGTTTGGTCACGATAGCTTTAACTTTTGTGCTGTATACTTATATTCGGTGGATTTCTGCGTTGTACTGTGCTCTAGAATGTCCTGCCTTGCTCTGCGGAGTGCAGCCATAGCGGTCACGGCACGTTTGGTTGAGATAGGCTATGTTTTGTTACGTTCTATTGGTTTGGGTTTGAGTAGGGTAGCATTGACATTTCCTATGCACATTGCGATCCTATGGATTTCCGCGTTCTACTCTCCAATAAAGTGTTCTGCTTGGCAATGGCGAGGCCAGCTATAGTGGTCGCGGCGAGTTAGGTAGAGTTAGGTTACGTTTGGTTATGTCACGATTGGCTAAGTAAGGCGAGGTAGTTTGACCTTTTCGCAATAGTCTGCTCTTGGAAGCATTTCTGCGCGCCACAGTGCTCTAACGCTTTCAGCTTAGAACTGTGAAGGCCTACAATAGTGGTCTCCACCCGTTACGTTGAGTCAGGTTACTTTCGATTAGGCTGAGATAGGCTACGTACAATAGTCTGCTCTTGGAAGCATTTCTGCGCGCCACAGTGCTCTAACGCTTTCAGCTTAGAACTGTGAAGGCCTACAATAGTGGTCTCCACCCGTTACGTTGAGTCAGGTTACTTTCGATTAGGTTGAGATAGGCTACGTTTGGTGAGGATAGCTCTAACTTTAGTGCTGTACACAGTTATTCGATAGACTTCTGCGCTGTACTGTGCT
>NW_016963405.1:0-601 GCF_001483705.2 Eufriesea mexicana
AACCAAACGTAACCAAACTCAGACAAACATACCGAGACCAATACTGCAGTCCTCATAGCCAAGAAGAATATGCTAGAGCACAGTAGAGCGCAGAAAGCCGCCGAATAGCAGTGTATGGCGTAAAAGTCAAAGCAATACTGTCCTTACGTAGCCAAGCGTAGCATGGGCAGATAACAAAAATTGACGTGCCACGACGGCTTCTGCTGGCCTCACGTGAGCTAAGCAGAGTACAGCAGAGCAATGGAGAATGCTGCAGCCTTCCGGATAGCGGAGCATAGCACAAAAGTCAAAGCTCTTTTATCAAATCATAACCAAGTCTAACATAACCGAACGCAGCATAACTGAACCAAACGTGCCGCGAGCACAATTGCTGGACACCCAAAGTCAAGCAGAACATATTAGGACAATGTAGAGCGCAGAAATCTACTCACTATAGGAGTATAGCACAAAAGTCTAGGCTATCCTATCTTAATCTAACCAAGTATTCCATAACGGTACGAAATCAATCTCAAACTAACGCGCCGAGGCCACTATATTGCTTGACTCCCCAGATCCAACAAGAACATACTGGAACACAGTAACCCTCAGAAAGCAGCCGAAA
>NW_016963406.1:0-923 GCF_001483705.2 Eufriesea mexicana
CCGCGGAGCCAATCAGAGCATATAAGAGAAGAGTAGTGCGCAGAAATCCAGAGAATCGCAGTTAATAGCAGAAAAGTCAAAGCAAAGAACCTTAACATAAGCTAACATAACCGAACCAAACGAAGACTGTCTCAAAATAACTTGCCGTGACTGCTATTGTTGGCCTCCACAGAGGCAAGGAGAACGCACTACAGCACAGTAGAGTGCAGAAATCCAACAAATATCAGTGTATAGCACAAAAGTCAAATCTACTTTATCCTAACTTAACAAACCTTCACATCACCAAACGTTACATTGCTCAAACCAACGTGCCGAGACTACTGCTGCTGGCCTCCACAGGGCCACGCAGAATGTTGTAGAAAACAGACGAGTGCGGGAATCCGCCGAATAACGGTGTATAACACGATAGTCAAAGATATCCTGACCGAACTTAGCGTAACCTTAACTAACCAAACGTAACCGAAAACGACCTAACGTGCCGAGACGTGCCGGGACCACTACTGCTGACATCCCCAGAGACGAGCAGCTCAGGTTAGGGGAGAGGAATGTTCAGAAATCCATAGAAACACAGTGTACAGACGAAGGTCATGGCTATCCTAACGGAACTGTACCTACCCTAACCTCGCAAATGTAACATAATAGTGATCGCGGCGAGTTACGTTTGGTTAGGTTAGGTTAGACTATGTTTGGTCAGGTTGCTTTCGTCCTTTGTGCAATGCACAGCAGTGCGGTTGATTTCTACGCTCTACTCTGCTCTAGCACATTCTGCTTGTACCTGCGGAGGACAGAAATAGTGGTCTCGTCATGCTTATTTGAGCCAGGCAACGTTTGGTTATGTCACATCTGGCTATGGTATAATTAGCTACTGCGACTTTCGTGCTTTACACTGCTTCTCAACGAATTTTTGTGATCTACTGCACTCT
>NW_016963407.1:0-557 GCF_001483705.2 Eufriesea mexicana
GGTTCTGGCTGGAACATTCAATTTTATTGACATTTTAGGCTAATATCGTGGTGAGCTATCCTCCTTGCATAAATAAGGAGGAAAGATTCTATTGGCGTGCGATAGCCACTGCAATGAAATAGAATCTTGCGGGAAAATAAAATTTTATTGACATTTTCGGCTAATATCGTACTGAGCTACATTCTTCCTTAAACAATTGGGGAAGATTCAATAGGCGTGCTACAGCCATTGCAATGCTAAGCAATGCTATAGAATCTGCATGGAAAATTATATTTTACTGACAATTTCGTCAAAGGTCGTTGTGAGCTAGCTTTCTTACTTCAATAAGGAGGAAAGTTTCTATTGGCGTGCTATAGCCATTGCAGTGGTATAGAATATTGCAGGAAAGCTAAATTTTATTGGCATTTTCGACTAAAATCGTGGTGCGCTATCTTCATTGCATGAATAATGAGGAAAGATTCATTTGCGTGCTATACACGTCGCAGTGCTATAGAATCTGGCTGGAAGGTACAATTTAATTGACGTTTTCGAATAATATCTGGGTGAGATGTCTTTCT
>NW_016963407.1:595-1319 GCF_001483705.2 Eufriesea mexicana
CATTGCAATGCTATAGAATCTGTCTGGAAATTTCATTTTATTCACATATACGACTTTTGTCGTGGTGTGCTAACTTTCTTGCGTAAATAAGGAGGAAAAATTCCATTGGCGTGCTGTAGCCACCGCAGTGCTACAGAATCTTGGATGAAAATATAATTATACTGACAAGTTCGACTAATATCGGTGTGAGCTAACTTTCTTGCATAAATATGGAGGAAATATTCTATAGGCGTGCTATAGCCATTGCAATGATATATAATCTGGATGGAAAATCCTATTTTATTATCATTTTCGGCTAATGTCGTTGTGGGCTAACTTTCTTACATAAATAAGGTGGAAAAATTCTATTGGCGTGCAGTTACCTTTGCAATGCTATAGAGTCTTGCTGCAACATTAAGTTTTATTGACATTTTCAACTAAAGTAATGTCGTGGTGAGCTTGCATTCTTGCATATGTAAGGAGGAAAGACTGTACTGGCGAAATATAGCCACTGCAATGCTATAGAATCTGGCAGGAAAATTCAATTTTATTGACATTTTCGACTAGAATCGCGTGCCCTAACTTGCATGCATAAATATGGAGGGGAGATACTATTGTCGTGCTATGGCCGTTGCATTGCTATAGAAACTGGCCGGAAAATTAAATTTTATTGACATTTTCGATTAACATCGTGATGAGCTAACTTTCTTGCATAAATATGGAGGAAAGATTCTATTCGCGTGCT
>NW_016963408.1:0-444 GCF_001483705.2 Eufriesea mexicana
GCATAAACAAGGAGGAAAGATTATATTGGCAAGCTATAACCATTGGAATGCTATAGAATCTTGTTGGGAAATTCAATTTTGTGGACATTTTCGACTAATAGCGTGGTGAGCCAACTTCCTTGCATAAGTAAGGAGGAAAGATACTTTTGGCCTGCTATAGCCGTTGCAATGCTGCAGAATCGGGATGTAAAGATCAATTATATTGCCATTTTCTACTAGTATCGTGGTGAGACAGCTTTCTTGCATAAGTAACGAGGACGGATACTTTCGGCGTACTATAGCCATTGCAATGATATAGAATGAGCCTGGCACATTCAATTTTATTTACATTTTCGACTTATATCGTGGTTAGCTATCTTTCTTGCGTTAATAAGGCGGAATGATCCTATTGGCGTGCTATTGCCATTGCAATGCCAAAGAATCTGGTTGGAAAAATCAATTTTA
>NW_016963409.1:0-389 GCF_001483705.2 Eufriesea mexicana
CCTCCTTATTTATAAAGGAAAGTTACCTCACCACGATATTAGTCGAAAATGTCAATGAAATTGCATTTTCGAGACAGATGCTATAGCATTGCAACGGCCATAGCACGCCTATAGAATCTTTCCTCCATATTAATGCAAGAAAGTTACAATAGCATTGCAACGGCCATAGCACGCCAATAGAATCTTTCCTCCATATTAATGCAAGAAAGTTACCTCACCACGGTATTAGTCGAAAATGTCAATAAAATTAAATTTTCGAGGCAAATTCTATACCATTGCAAACGCCATAGCACGCCAATAGAATCTTTCCTCCATATTTATACAACAAAGACGGCTCACAATGATATTAGTGGAAAATGCCAATAAAATTGAATTTTCGAGCCAGATTC
>NW_016963410.1:0-222 GCF_001483705.2 Eufriesea mexicana
GCGATCTATTCACCAAGCTATAACTGGTTTTAGATTTTGAATTGAAATATTCTCTGGCAAGTACATGGATGTACTTGCCATTCGATTGAAGGCGTTAGGCGATCTATTCACCATGCTATATCAGGTTATAGATTTTGAATAGACCTATTCACTGGCAAGAAGAAGGCTGTACTTGCCATTGGATTAAAGGCGCTAGGCGATCTATTCGCCAAGCTATAACAG
>NW_016963410.1:295-495 GCF_001483705.2 Eufriesea mexicana
TAACAGATTATATATTTTGAATAGACTTATTCTCTGGCAAGAAGATGGCTGTACTTGCCATTGTATTGAAGGCGTCAGGCGATCTATTCACGAAGCTATAACAGGTTACATATTTTGAATAGAACTATTCTCTGGCAAGTTGATGGCTGTACTTGCCATTGGTTGAATGCGTTAGGCGACCTATTCACCAAGCTACAACA
>NW_016963411.1:0-3627 GCF_001483705.2 Eufriesea mexicana
GCATCCGTATATCCATACATCCATAAATACACCCATACATACATCGATACATACATCCGTACATACAACCATTCGCACGTCCATGAATATATGCATACAACCAAACGTACGTCCTTTCATACATACACCCATATATCCATCCATCCATTCACACATCCATACATTCAATCACACCTTCCTGCATACACCCATTCATAACTCCACCCGTACATCCACCATCCATACGTCCATCCATCCATACATCCATCCATCCATACACCCATCGTTCCATACATCCATTCAAGCATACATGCACCCATCCACACATTCATCCACGCATAAATCCACCCATCCATACATACATCCATCAGTACATCTATACATCCATGCATACATCCATACATACATCCATATATACAGCCATACATTGATAAATACACACATCCATACAGACATCCATACATTCTTACGTACAAACATTCATACATATACCCTTCCATACAGGTATCCATACACCCATACATCCTTCCATCCATACATACATCCATACACACATCCATACAAACATCCATGCATCCATTCAAACCTTCATCCATATATCCATATACACATCCATGCATACATCCATACATACATCCCCACATACATCCATAAATACATCCATACATACATCCATACATCCATCCATCCATGCATACAACCATACATATTTCCATACATCCATCCATACATACATACATCCATACACATACCCATACAAACAACCGTGCATCCAATCATACCTTCATCAATATATCCACACATACATCCATACATACATCCGTCCATTAATCCATACGAACAGCCATACATGCATTCATGCATCCATATATTCATCCATCCGCCCATCCAACCATCCATACATCCACCCATCCATACATCCATACATCAATAAAACTATACATCCATACATACATCCGTTCATACATTCATCCATCCATACTTCCATTCGTACATACATCCATACATCCAACCATCCATCCATCCATTCATCCATCATTCAAGCCATCCATCCAAACATGCGTCCACCCACCCATCCATGCGTCCATCGAAACATCCATCCACACATACATACATACATCCATCCATATACCCGTACATACATCCCTTCGCACATCCATGAATATATCCGTCCATCCATACATACAAGCATGCATGAATCCATACGTACATCCATACATACACACATCCATCCATATATGCATTCACAAAGTCTTCCATTCATACCTCACTCCATCCATACATCCATCCATCCATACATACATCCATCCGCACATCCACGAATCCATACATGCATCCACCCAAATATAACCCATCCATATATCCATCCATTCATACATACATCCATCCATATATCCAGACATACATCCCCACGCACACTCATAAATATATACATACCACAAACCATACGTCCATTCATACATACATCCATGCATCCATCCATCCATTCAAACATCCATACATACATCCACAAATTCATGCATACACTCATTCATACCTCCACCCATACATCCATAATCCATTTGTGCATCCATCCATACGTCCATCCATCCATACACACATCGTTCCATACATCCATTCAAGCATACATACATCCCCAATTTCATCCATGCATACATCCATACATACATCCCCACATACACGCAGAAATACATCCACATATGCATCCATACATTCATCCATCCATGCATACAACCATACATATATCCATTCATCCATCCATCCATACATACATCCATACACACATCCATACAAACATCCATGCATTCATTCATACATTCATTCATATATCCGTACATACATCCATACATACATCCTTTCATTCATCCATACATACAACCATACATGCATTCATACATCCATACATCCATCCAACCGCACATCCATCCATCCATACATCCACCCTTCCATACATCCACCCATCAATACATCCATACATCCATACACACATCCATACATACATCCATATATACATACATCCATACATACATCCTCACGGATATGCATGCACCCATTCATACCTGCACCCATACATCCATACATACAACCATACATACATAAATACACACATCCATACATTCATTCATACATACATACATACATATAAGCATCCATAAATATACCCTTCCATACGGGTATCCATACATTCATACGTACATCCGTTCATACCTGCATCCATTCATACATCCATACATACATACATACATAATCCACCAATCCAACAATCCATCCATCCATCCGCGCATCCATCCATGCATCTATCCATCCATCCATCCAAACATACATAGATACATCCACGTACATACGTCCCTACGCACGTCCATGAATATATACATACAACCACCCACACGTCCATCCTTACATACATCCATTCATGAATCCATCCATACAACCATACATAATTCCATTCATGCACCCATACACACATCCATAGATAAATCCGTACATACATCCATACGTACTTCCATACATTCATCCATACATACATCCATCCATGTGTCCATCCATCAATTCATACATCCATCCGAAGATCCAGACATCCACCCATCCATATATCCATACATACATCCCCAAGCACATCCATAAGGGTATCCATACAATCATCCATACGTCCATCCATACATACATGCATACATACATCCATACATACATCCGCACATACATCCACACATACATGCATTCGTCCATTCATTCCTCTACCCATACATTCGTACATGCATCCATACATCCATACATCCATCCATTCGCACATCCATCCTGCCATACATCCACCCATCCATAAATCCATCCACCCATACACCCATACATCCATACATACTTCCATACATACGTCAGTCCGTACATCCATCCATACATCCATCCATACATCCATCCATACACATACCCATACGTCCATCCACACATCCATCCATCCATATATCCAACCATGAATATATCCATCCGTCCATACTTCCTTCCAACCACACATAGATCCATACATCCATACATCCATACATCCATACATCCATTCAACCATAAATCAATACACCAAACATACATAGATACATCCACGTACATACGTCCCTACGCACGTCCATGAATATATACATACAACCACCCACACGTCCATCCTTACATACATCCATTCATGAATCCATCCATACAACCATACATAATTCCATTCATGCACCCATACACACATCCATAGATAAATCCGTACATACATCCATACGTACTTCCATACATTCATCCATACATACATCCATCCATGTGTCCATCCATCAATTCATACATCCATCCGAAGATCCAGACATCCATCCATCCATATATCCATACATACATCCCCAAGCACATCCATAAGGGTATCCATACAATCATCCATACGTCCATCCATACATACATGCATACATACATCCATACATACATCCGCACATACATCCACACATACATGCATTCGTCCATTCATTCCTCTACCCATACATTCGTACATGCATCCATACATCCATACATCCATCCATTCGCACATCCATCCTGCCATACATCCACCCATCCATAAATCCATCCACCCATACACCCATACATCCATACATACTTCCATACATACGTCAGTCCGTACATCCATCCATACAT
>NW_016963412.1:0-556 GCF_001483705.2 Eufriesea mexicana
AGTAAAACCTAACGAGCCGAGTCCACCATTGCTGGCCTCCATATCGCCAAGCAGAACATATTATATGAGCGTAGAGCGCAGATGTCAATAGAATGGCAATGTATGGCAGAATAGTCAAAGCTATCCTTACCTATCCCGGACTAACCTGACATAACCAAACGTAACATAACCAAAACATACGTGTCGCGACCACTACTTCTGAAGTCCCCAGTAAAAAGCAGATGACATCAGAGCAATGCAGATATCTACCGAATAGCGGTTTATAACACAAAAGTCAAAGCTTACCAAACCAAACCTATCCCAATGTTGGCAAGACAAGCGTAACATATCTCAACCAAGCGTGCTACAAACATTATTGCTGGCATCCCCAGAGGTAAGCAGAACACACCAGAGTACAGTAGAGCTCAGAAATCCAACGAATAGCAGTGCATAGCACATAAGTTAAGGCTATCCTTTCTTAACTTAACCAATCGTAACATAACCGAACGTAACCTCACTAAAATTAGCGTGCCGAAACCACTATTGCTGTCCTCCCCAAAGCCAAGCAGAGCATGTT
>NW_016963413.1:0-402 GCF_001483705.2 Eufriesea mexicana
ATTCACATTGTGCACTAATATCGTGGCGAGCTGACTTTCTTGCATGAATAATGGGGAAAGAATAAATTGGCGTGCTGCAGCAGTTGCAATGCTATAGAATCTGCCTCGAAAATACAATTTTATTGACATTCTCGACTAATATAGTGGTGGGGTGGCTTTCTTGCATAAATAAGGAGGAAAGATTCTATTGGCCAGCTATAGCCAATGCAATGCTATAGAATCTGGCTGGAAAATTTAATTTTATTCACATTTATGACTAATTACGTGGTGAGGTAGCTTTCGTGCATAAATAAGGGGGTAAGATTCTATTGTCCAGCTATAACCATTGCAATTCTATAGTATCTGGATGGAAAATTCAATTTTATTGACATTTTCGATTAATATCGTGGTGAGCTGACATCC
>NW_016963414.1:0-896 GCF_001483705.2 Eufriesea mexicana
ATGTCAATAAAATTGAATTTTCTAGCCGTACTCTATAGCCTTGAAATGCCCATAGCACGCCAATAGATTCTTTCCTCCTTATGTATGTAAGGAAGATAGCTCACCACGACATTAGTCGAAAATGTCAATAAAATTGAATTTTCCAGGAAGATTCTATAGCGTTGCAATGGTAATAGCACGCCAATAGAACCTTTCCTCCTTATTTATGCAAGATCCTTATTTATACAAGCAAGTTAACTCACCACAATATTAGTCGAAAATGTCAATAAAATTGAACTTTCCAGCCTGATTATATAGCATTGCGACGGCTATAGCAAGTGAATTGTATCTATGCTCCTTGTATATGCAAGAAAGTTAGCTCACTACGATGTTAGACGAAAATGTCAATAAATTTGAATATCCCAAACACATTCTATATCAATGCAATAGCTATATCGCGCCAATAGTATCTCTCATCCTTATTTATACAAGAGAGGTCGCTCACAACAATATTAGTCGAAAATGTAAATAAAAGTGAATTTTCCAGCCATATTCTATAGCACTGCGACGGCTATAGCACGCCAATTGAATCCTTCCTCCTTATTAATGAAGGAAAGATAGCACACCATGATATTAGTCGAAAATGTCAATCAATTTGAATTTTCCAACCACATTCAGCATCACTGCAATGACTATAGCACGCCAACGGCATCTTTTCTCCTTATTTATGGAAGCAAGATAACTCACCACAATATTTGTCGAAAATGTCAATAACATTGAACTTTCCAGCCATATTCTATAGCATTGCGACGGCTATCGAAAGTGAATTGTATCTTTGCACCTTGTATTTGCAAGAAAGATAGCTCACTACGATGTTAGACGAAAATGTCAAAAAATTTGAATTTCCCAAGCACATT
>NW_016963415.1:0-602 GCF_001483705.2 Eufriesea mexicana
GTAGAATCTGCTCTCCTTATTTACGCAATAAAGTTAGCTCGCCACGATATTAGTCAAAAAAGTAAATAAAATTGAATTTTAAATCCGGATTCTACAGGACTGCCATGGCTATAGCTCGCCAATAGAATCTATCCACCTTATTTATGCAAGCAAGTTAACTCACCACTATAGTAGTCGAAAATGTCATTAGAATTGAACTTTCCAGCCAGATTCTATAGCATTGCGACGGCTATAGCAAGTGAAATGTATCTTTGCTCCTTGTATATGCAAGAAAGTCAGCTCACTACGGTGTTGGACGAAAATGTCAATAAATTTGAATTTCCCAAACACATTCTATATCAATGCAATGGCTATAGCACGCCAATACTATCCTTCCTCCTTATTTATGCAAGAAAGTTAGCTCACCACGATATTAGTCGTAAATGTAAACAAACTTGAATTTTAATTCCATCCATATTCTATAGCATTGCGACGGCTATAGCACCCCATTTGGATCCTTCCTACTTATATATGAAAGAAAAATAGCTCACCATGATATCAGACGAAAATGTCAATAAATTTGTATTTTCCAACCACATTCAGTATCACTGCATATGCTATAG
>NW_016963416.1:0-328 GCF_001483705.2 Eufriesea mexicana
CCGTGGCGCGATAGGTTGGGTTATGTTACGATTGGTTAGGTCAGGTTAGGCTATATTTGGTTAGGTTATCTTCGATTTCCGTGCTGTGCACTGGAATTCGGTGCATTTCTGTGATTTACAGTACTCTGCTACATTCTGCTTTGCTCTGGGGAGGCCATGTGCTGTGGTCGCGGCACGTCATGTTGTGTTATGCTGCGCTTGGTTAGGTTAGATTGCGTCAGGTTATGTTAGGATATCTACGGCTTTCGTGCTATTCACTGCAGTGCGGTGGACTTCTGCGCTCTTCACTGCTCCACTATACTCTGCTCGACTCAGGGGAGGCGAGCAA
>NW_016963417.1:0-536 GCF_001483705.2 Eufriesea mexicana
CCTGGTCGTGGCTGACCTGACCTGACATGACCCGACCTGACTTGACCTGACCTGGCCTGACATAACCCAACCAATCCTAACCAAACCTAACCTAACCTAACCCAACCCAACCAATCCTAGCCTATCGTAATCAAACCTAACCTAAACTCACCTAACCTATCCTAAGCTATTGTAATCTTACCTAACCTAACCTAACATAACATAACCTAACCTGGCCTGACCAGACCGGACCTGACGTTAGCTGAACTGACCTGACCAGGCCTGACATGCCGCGACCTGTCCTGACATCACCTGACACTGCCTGGAATGGCCTGGCCTGACATGACCTCCCCTGTCCTGACATGACCGAACCTGACCTCTCCTGGCCTGACCTAACCTGAAATAACGTGACCCGACCTGGAAAACTGACGTGCCGTTACCTGAACTGACCTGACCTGTCGTGACCTTATCTAGCCTGGCCCGAACTGACCTGACCTGACCTGACCTGACATGACCTGACCTGTCCTGACCTGACCCGACCTGACCTGAACTGACCT
>NW_016963418.1:0-554 GCF_001483705.2 Eufriesea mexicana
TTTAGATATCTTTGACTTCTGTCCTTTATACTGTAGCGAGGTGGATTTCTGCGCTCTACTGTGACCTAGTGTAGTCTGCTTGACACCGGGTATGTCAGCAATAGTGGTCCAGGCACGTTAGGTTGAGTAATGTTACGTCCGGTTTTGTCGAGTCTCGTTACGTTTGGCTAGGATATCTTCGACTTTTGTGCAATGGAGGCTAGAAGTAGTGGTCTCGGCACCTTAGATTGTGTTAGGTTACGTTTGGCTATGTTATGACTGGATAGGTTAGGACATGCAAGATAAGACTTTTCTGCCGTACACTGCGATTCAATGGATTTCTGCTTACAACACCCCTCAAATATGTTCTGCTCGTCTCTGGGGAGGCCAGCAATGGTGGTCGCGTCGTGCTAGGTTGAGTTAGGATAGCTTAAGTTAGGATAGGTTAGGTTGTTTCAGGGTAGGTTAGGATATCTCTGCCTTTTGAGCCTTACACTGCAATGCGGCGGACATCTGCGCTCTACCTTGATCTAATACGCTCTGTTTTTCTTAGGGTGGACCAGAAGCAGCGGCCG
>NW_016963419.1:0-330 GCF_001483705.2 Eufriesea mexicana
TATACTCAATTGACAATGCAGCTCTTAGTAAATCTATCGTCACAGTACTGTGGCCGTTGGATTAACTTGTACACTCATGATTTAAATACCAGGGCAATTCTAGAGTTATCAATGCATGGCACGGTTATGACCACGGATATCTACAATTGACATCACGGTACTTACCACATACGCCATCAGCCACAATTGCACACAATTGCAGTCCCAGAATGAAAAATTAGTGGACCATATATAGGTATATGTGTTGACAATTGACAATGCAGTACGGAGTGTAGTCATCTACACAATGCTATAGTGGCTGAATTAGCCTATTCGCTGATCATATAAATT
>NW_016963420.1:0-315 GCF_001483705.2 Eufriesea mexicana
CCCCAGCGCCAATCGGAACGTATTTGAGCACAGTAGAGCGCAGAAATCCACCGAGTAGATGTGTGTAGCACAACAGTCAAAGGTATCCTGTCCTGACCTTACCAAACGTAACATAAGCGGAGGTAACGCAGCACAAACTGACGTGACACGACAGATATTGCTGGCGACACGAGAGCTGAGCAGAGTATTGCAGGGCAATGTAGAACGCTGAAAGATTTCGAATGGCAGTCTATAGCTCAAAAGTCAAAGGTGCCCCTGCTAAGCCCTACCAAACCTAACCTAACCAAGGGTAACATAACTCAACCTAAAATGCCG
>NW_016963421.1:0-908 GCF_001483705.2 Eufriesea mexicana
GAGCCAAGCAGAACATATTACATGAGATTAGAGAGCAGAAATCCATAGATTCGGAGTGCTTAGTAGAGAAGTCGAAATTATCCGCAACTAACTCAAACAAATGCAACATGACCTAACATAACGTAACAGATCCTAACGTGCGAGACCACCATTCCTGGCCTCCACAGGGCCAAGCAGAATACAGTATAGCACGGTAGAGCGCAGAAATTAGCCGCATTGCGGTGTAAAGTATAAAAGTCAAACATATCCTAACGTAACCTCATCGAACCTAACCTAACCACACGTAGCATAGCTCTACATAACGTGCGGCGACCACTGCTCCTGGCCTCCCCAGAGCAAAGCAGAGTATAGTGGAGCACATTAGAGCGCAGAAATCCACCGCACAGCGTTGTACAGCACGAGAGTAAAAGTGACCCTAACCGAGCTTAACTAAACCTAACGTACCAAAACCTAACATATATCAGCACAATGTGCCACGGCCACGGCTTCTGGCCCCCATAGAGACAAGCAGAAAATAGTAAAGCACAGTAAAGCGACGAATTCCACCAAATAGCAATGTATAACAAAAAAGTCAAAGATATCCTAACCCAACCAGGCCTAACCTAACCAGACCGAACGCGGAGTAACTGAACCGTACTTGCCGAGACCTCTACAGCAGGCATCCCCGGAGCCAAGCAGCACATATTAAAGGAAGGAGGAGACCAAAAGACAATAGAATGGCCGTGTATATCTGAATGGTCAAAGCTATCCAAATCTAAGCCATGCTAACATAAGATAACCAAACGTAACGTAACCCAACCCATCGTGCCACGAGCATAATTGCTGGCCTCCCCAAAGTCCAGCATAGAATAGTAGAGCAAGGAAGAGGGCAGAAATGCACCGAATAGCAGTGGTTAGCGTAAAAGTCG
>NW_016963422.1:0-507 GCF_001483705.2 Eufriesea mexicana
GAACTGACCTGAACTGACCTTAGCTGACCTGACCTTACCTGAGCTGACCAGACCTGACCTGACAGATCTGACCTTCGCTGACATGACGTTACCTGAGCTGACGTTACCTGAACTGATCTATCCTTTCCTGACTTTAACCGACCTTACCTGCCCCGGCCTGACCTGACTGACCTGACATGACCTGACCTGACACAACCTGGCCTCACCTGGCCTGACCTGGCCCTACCTGACCTGACCTGACCTGACCTGACCTGACTTGACATGACCTGACCTGACATGACCTGGCCTCACCAGACCCGACCGTGCCTGGCCTGACCTGACCTGACCTGACCTGATATGACATGACCTGTTCTGAAGTGAATTGACCTCAACAGACCTGCCCTCACCAGGCATGATCTGGCCTTGCCTAACCTTACCAAGTCCCGACCTGACCTGACCTGACCAGACCTGAATTGACCTTACCATACCTGACCTGACTTTGCCTGAACTGACCCTACCAGACCTGAC
>NW_016963423.1:0-425 GCF_001483705.2 Eufriesea mexicana
TGTATAGTACAGCAACGTAGAGTGCCGAAATCCAGTAAATTTCAATGTACATCCCAAAAGTCAAGCTACCCTGTCCCAACCTAACCAAGCTTAACACAAACTTAACACAGTACTGCTAGCATCCCCATAGCCAAGGAGAATATTCTGCAGCGCAGCAGAGCACCGAAATTCACCGAATACCTGTGTATAGCACAAGAGTCAAAGCTATCCTATCATATCCTAACCAAACGGAACCTAACCAAACGTGGCCTCACACAACCTGCTGTGCCATGAACGCTAATTCTGGCATCACTAGACTCCAGTGGAGTACACTAGGGCAGAGTAGATCGCAGAAGGTTTCCAAATTGCAATGTATAGTACAAAAGTAAAAGTTATTCTCTCCTAACCAGGCATAACCTACCCTAGCCGAACGTAGACTTACTAAA
>NW_016963424.1:0-607 GCF_001483705.2 Eufriesea mexicana
AAATCCATCCATTCGATCTCCCATTCTTCGATACATCCATCCATCCATATATCGATACGTATAGACATACATACATCCATACTTCCGTACATCCGTCCATCCATACTTCAATCCATCCGTACATCTATTCATCCATACAGACATCCAATCATACGTCCACAAATCCATACGTCCACCGATCCATACATCAATCCACCAACCCATCCGTCTATCCATCCATACATCCATCCGTCCATACAGCCATCCATCCATACATACAACCATCGGTACTTCCATACCTCCATACGCCCATCCATCCATACGTCCACCCATCCATACACCGATCGTTCCATACATCCATAGATCCATACATCGATCGATCCATACATCCATCCATCCATACATCAATCCACCAATCCATCCATCCATCTATACATCCGTACATACAACAATACATACATCCATACATACACCCATACATTCTTCCATACGTACATCCACACATACATCCATCCACCAATCCATCAATCCATCATTACATCCGTACATACATCGATACATACATCCATCCATTCATACATACATACATGTATAAATCCATACATCCATACACCCGTTCGTCCATACA
>NW_016963425.1:0-1092 GCF_001483705.2 Eufriesea mexicana
CTAGCACAGTATAGCGCAGAGAACCACCAGATAGCAGCGTATAACACAAAGGCCAAGTATGTTCAAGCCTAACCTGCCAGAAACTAACTCAACCAAACGAGGGCTTACTAAACCTAACGAGCCGAGACCACTTTTTCTGGCCTGCTCTGAACACAGATATCCAACGAATAGGAGTGTATAGCACAAAAGTCAAAGCCATCATAGCCAAACCTAACCCAACCTGGCATAACCGAGAGTAACATAACACATACTGTCGTGTCACGGCCACTATTGCTGGCCACCGTTGGGCCGAGCAGAGTATAGTAGAGCACAGTAGAGCCCAGAAGTCCATAGAATGGCAGTGTTGACCACAAGTGCCAAAGCAACCCTAACCTAACCTAACAGAACGTAACACAAACAAACGTAATCCCAGCATGCCTATACCAACGTTTCTGGCCTCCCCATCGCCAAGCAGAATATACTGGAGCAGAGTAGAGCGCAGAAGTAATACCAATAGCAGTGTAAAGAACAAAACTCGAAGCCATCCTTACCAAACATAATGTAACATAAGAAAGCCAAACGTAACCTAACTCAACAAAACGTGCCGAGCCGAATGTTGCTGTCCTTCCCATAGCCAACCAGAGCATATTAGGGCAAAGTAGAGCGCAGGAACCCACAGAAAAGCAGTGTACAGCGCAAAAGCCAAGGCTATCGTCTCCTACCCTAACCAGACCTAACGTCAACAGACATAACTGATCTCCCCATAACCTCCAGTCACCAGTACTGCTGGACTCCGCAGAGCCATGCAGAGCGTATTAGCGGTGAGTAGAGCGAAGAAAACCATGGTATCGCAGTGTACAGCGGAAAAGTAAATGATACACGAACCTAAACCAAACAAACATATCCTTGCCCGACATAGCAAAACTAAACTTAAAATGGTGCGGTCACTATCGCCGGCCTCCACAGGGCCAAGCAGAACAGAGTAGAGCACTATAGAGGACAGGAGCAGAGTAGAGCACTATAGAGGACAGGGATCTTACGAATAAGAATACATATCATGAAAGTCGAAGCAACACTATTCAAACCTAACCTAACTCAGTCCAACCAAACGTA
>NW_016963426.1:0-516 GCF_001483705.2 Eufriesea mexicana
TTTCGTTAGGTTCGGCTAAGAAGGCTCGGTTAGGATTTCTTTGACTTTTTCGCTACAAACTGCAACCCTATGGATTTCAGCGACCTAGATATCTCTGCCATACTCTGCTCGACTCTGAAGAGGCGAGCAATAATTTCCGTGGCACGTCAGTTTGAGTTAGGTTACGTTTGGCTAGGTTAGACTGGGTTAAGTTTGGTTAGGGTACCCACGGCTTTCGTACTATGCACTGTTATTCGGTGGCTTTCTGTGCTCTACTGTTCTCCACTATACCCTGCTAGGCTATGGGGAGGCAGCGAGCAGTAGTGGTCACTGCACGTTAGGTAGAGTTTAGCTACGTTCGCTTATATTACGTTTAGTTAGGTTTGGGTACGCTACCACCTCTTTTGCGCTACGCACCGATATTCGGTGGATTTGTGCGCTCCAGTGTGCTCTAAATTGCTATGCTTGGCGCTGGATAGGACAGCTATATTGGCCTCGTCACATTATGTTTTGTTGCACTACGTTTGTGTAGGTTAG
>NW_016963427.1:0-884 GCF_001483705.2 Eufriesea mexicana
CTCTCGAATCTGCCTGGAAAGTTCAAATTTATTAACATTTTTGATTAATATCAGGGTGAGCTAAATTTCTTGCTTAAATAAGGAGGAAAGATTCTCTTGGCGTGCAATAGCCATTGCAATGGCCTGGAATCTGGCTGGAAAATACAATTTTACTGACATTTTCGACTAATATCGTGGTGAGCTACCGTTCTTGCATAAATAAGGTGAAAAGATTCTATTGGCGTGCTATTGCCATTGCAATGCTATAGAATCTGAATGAGAAATTCAATTTTATTGACATTTTCGAATAATATCGCGGTGAGCTTACTTTTGTCACATAAATAAGGAGGAAAGATTCTGTTGGTGTGCTAAAGGCATTCCAGTGCTATAGAATCTGGCAGGAACATAAAATGTTATGACATTTTCGACTAATATCGTGGTGTGCTACCTTTCTTGGATAAACGAGGAGGAAAGATTCTATTCGCGTGCAATAGCCACTGCAATGCTATAGAGTCTGGCTGGAAAGTTCAATTTTATTGACAGTTTCGACTAATATCGTGGTGAGCTACCATTTTGCATGAATAAGGAGGGTCGATTCTATTGGCGTGCTATAGCCGTTGCATTTCTATAGTATCTTCCCGGAAAATTCAATTTCATTGATATTTTCGACTAATATCGTGGTGAGTTAGCTTCCTTGCCTAAATCAGGAGGATAGATTCTATTGGCGTGCTATAGGCACTGCAATGCTGCAGAATCTTGCTGGAAACTTCAATTTTACGGACATTTTCGACTAATATTGTAGTGAGCTACCTTCCTTGAATATACATAAGTAAGGAGGTAAGATGCTGTTGGAGTGCTAGAGGAATAGCAGTGCTTTAGAATCCTCCAGGAAAATTCAATTTTAT
>NW_016963427.1:942-1247 GCF_001483705.2 Eufriesea mexicana
AGAATCCATTGGCGTGCTATAGCCATTGCAATGCTATAGTATCTTGCTGGAAAATTCAATTTTACTAACATTTTCGACTAATATCGTTGTGAGCTGGCATCTTTGCATAGGTAAAGATGAAAGATCCTTTCGGCGTGCAATAGCCATCGCAATGCATTATAATGTGACCGCAAAATGTAATTTTATTGACATTTACGACTAATATCGTGGTGTGCTAACTATCTTGCATAAATAAGGAGGATAGATTCCATAGGCGTGTTATAGGCATTGCAATGCCATAGAGTCTTCCTGGAAAAATCAATTTT
>NW_016963428.1:0-286 GCF_001483705.2 Eufriesea mexicana
TTAGGTTGCGTTCGGTTATGGTATATTTGGCTAGGTTAGGCAATGATAGCATTGACTTTTTTGCTATGAAGTGCTTTTCGGTAGATTTCTGCACTCTACTGTGTTCTAATATGCTCTGCTTTGCACTGAGGATGCCATCAATAGTGGTCTCGGAACGCAAGGCTTATTTATGCTACGCTTGGCTATGTTCGGTTGGGTCAGGTTAGGTTAGGTCATATTTGAATATTACGCTGCTATTTGGTGGCTCTCTGCGCTCTACTGTGCTCAAGAACATCCTGCTTGGCTT
>NW_016963429.1:0-544 GCF_001483705.2 Eufriesea mexicana
TTCGACTAATATCGTGGTGAGCCAACTTTATTTTGTAAATACGGAGGAAAGATTAAATTGGCGAGCTATAGCCGTCGCAATGTTATGGAATCTGGCTGGAAAGCTCAATTTTGTTGACATTTTCGACTAATATCGTGGTGAGCTAACTTTCATGCATAAACAAGGAGGAAATATTCTTTTGGTGTGCTATAGCCATTGCAGACCTGTAGAATATGGCTGGACAATACAATTTTATTGACATTTTCGACTAACATCGTGGTGAGCCAACTTTCTTGAATAAATAAGGAGGAAATATTCTATTGGCGAGCTATTGACATTGCTACGCTATGGAGTCTGTATGGCCAATACAATTTTATTTACATTTTCGACTAATGTCGTTGTGAGCTAGCCTTCTTGCATAAATAAGGGGAAAAGATTCTGTTGGCGTGCTATAGGCATTTCAGTGCTAGAGAATGTTGCTGGAAAATTCAATTTTTCTGTCATTTTCGGCTAATACCTTTGTGAGGTAACTTCCTTGCATAGGTAAAGAGGAAAGATCTTTTTG
>NW_016963430.1:0-707 GCF_001483705.2 Eufriesea mexicana
CCCGTCATGCTTTGTTGGGTTACACCACGTTCGGGTAGGTTATGTTAGGTCAGTGTATGTTTGACCCTTGTGCCATACACTGCATTACGGTGGATTTCTGCGATCTACTGTGATCTAGTATGTCCAGCTTGGCTCTGGCGATGGCAGCAATATCGGCCTCGGCACGTTAGGTTAAGTCAGGCTATATTTGTCTCTGTTCTGTTTGCTTGCGTTAGGCACGGGTAGCTAAGACCCTTCTGATATACTCTGCGATTATATGAGTTTCTGCGTTCTACTCTCCACTAACATGTTCCGCTTGTCTCTGGGGAGGCCAGCAATAACGCTCGCGGCACGTTACGTTCGGTTAGATTACGTTTGGTTAAGTTAGGGGAGGATAGCTCTGACTTTAGTGCTATAGTCCTCTATTAGGTCGTTCTCTGCGCCCTACTGTGCCCTAAGGTTATCAGCTTGGCTCTGGAAAGGCCAGCGTCAGTGCACTCGGCTCGGTACGTTCAGTCACGTTACATTCGGTTAGTTTGGGTAAGGCTAACTGTGATTAGCATAGCTTTAACTTTTGTGTTGTACACTGCTATTCGGTGGATATCTGCCTCCTATTGAGCTCCAGTATGTCATGCATTCCGCTGTGGAGGGCAGCAATGGCGTGCTCGGCACGTTAGGTTGAGTTAGGCTATGTCTGGTTATGCCTGCTTGTTTGGGTTAGATTTGGG
>NW_016963431.1:0-626 GCF_001483705.2 Eufriesea mexicana
TCCATACATTGGTACATCCGTACATTCGTACATTCACATATAAACACATGCATACATCCATAAATCCATAAATCCATCCAACCATCCATCCATCCATACATACATCCACACATCCACACATCCACAAATCCACCCATCCATGCACTCATCCATCCACACGTACATCCATACATACGTCCATACATACATCCATACACATGCATACACCCATACACTCATCCATACATACATGCATAGATACATCCGTAAATGCATCCGTAAATATATCCATGCATACATCCATACATACATCCACCCATTCGCCCACCCACAAATCCATCCAACCGTACATCCATTCATCCATACATATACTCATTCATACATCCCCACATACATACCTCCATAAATGCATCCGTCCGTACGTCCATCAGTCGATGCATCCATCCATCCGTACATCCATTCATACATACATCCATGCATCAGTACATCCGTTCATCCATACCTCAGTCCATCCATACATCCATACATCCATACATGCATACATCCATACATTCATTCATACAAGCATCCATACATACATCAATTCTTCCGTCCATTCACCCGTCCATTCGTCCACCCACAAATCCATACATCCGTGCCTCCGTACA
>NW_016963432.1:0-525 GCF_001483705.2 Eufriesea mexicana
AGAATTGCAACAGAAGCGTGGGAATTAAAATAAAATTTAGATGCCGATTTTTAACATTGTTTCCTGGCGGAACACGATCTACAGATTTTTCGAATGTTATCACATTCGTCTGTAAAAAAGAGAGCTAGAATATTCAAGATATCAGGAATTGCCTGCGAAGCGAGTGAGGTGTGTGCCCGCGTTACGTGTAAAACGTTAACAAAGGGGAATGTAACCACGTTTAAGAATAGTGTACATTAAAATTACGTATTTCATAACTTTCTTGTTGAAGCAGATGAAGAAAAACAACTCACATCCTTCTCTCGCTGAAAGTTCTACATCCCTTTCTACCACACTGTGCGTAACTGTGGAAATATAGTCATCACTATGAAGGACCTCTGCTTTGATTATTGCAAGTTGAATTTGTAGAGGGTGTTAATCTTTGACGTATAAATTAATCTTTGACGTATAAGATATGGAGACAGTTATTTGGGAAATTAAATTTGGAAATCTGCTCGTTTGGAGGTTTTGTAATAAGAAGTAGCA
>NW_016963433.1:0-9923 GCF_001483705.2 Eufriesea mexicana
GCCTGCACCCAAGTGTCCGGTTTGCGCCGGGCTCGGTCGCCACTCCACCCACCGGCTGGGCAGCAAGGCGTGCTGCCCGCCACAGGCGAAATGCGCGGCTCGCCAGGCGAATGTATGCGCTGGGTCCGCCTCGGCGCCCGCAGGCGCCAATTCGAAAGCAGCGTCCGCGGATTCCGCCTCCGCGACCGCTACCGCTAAGGGCCCGCCGACCGGCGGAAACCCAGGCCCGCAGCCGGCCCGAAAGAATGGGGTCCATGAGGAGGCCATGGACACGGCCTAAATTTCACGCCGACCATGGTGCTCCATGCCAACCGGAACCACTCGCGGGCATCGCAGGACCTGCTCCTGCAGACGCTCGTTGACCTGGGTGTCGGTCTGGCTGTTACCGCAGAGCCGTACCGTATCCTGGATCAAGACGGGTGGTGCGGGGATCGGGACTACTGCGGACACCCGCACCAACGCTGCTTCACAGCGGTGAGGGAAACGTGGCAAGGAACGACGTAGTATTGGTTGGGTGATTTGTCTCCCCCAACCGTGGCCTCTTGTCGTGCGAGAGGTACCTGGACGAGCTCGGAGATTTCCTTAGTGGACACATTGCTCGTCCGGTTCTGGTCCTGGGGGAATACAACGTTCACGCCGTGGCGTGGAATTCCCCGTGAGCAGAAGCTCGGGGCGAGGCCCTGCAAGTTTGGGCCGCGGGGTTGGATCTCCGGTTGCTCAACCGGGGTTCCGTAAGCACGTGAGTCCGGTGGAACGGCACGTCCATCGTGGACTTGTCGTTCGCATCGCCGGTAGCTGTGCGGCGGGTCACCGGATGGAGGGTGGCGGTGGAGGTGGGTACGCTTAGCGACCACCTTCACATCACCATGGTGCATGCCGTCACTCCTCGCACCGGTCTGGAACCACCCAGCGGGAAGCAAACCACGGCGCCGCGATGGGCGCTGGGGCACATCGACCGCGACCTGTTCGCCGTGGCCGTCCAGGTCGTCGCCTGGGCGTCGACGATCTACGCGATTTAGCGCGTTCGTACCATGTCGGAGGCTGCCGTTGACCGGGGCGCGGTGGTGATGGAGGACGGTGTGTATATCGCAAACGCTTTCAACACCCTGCCCTGGGCCGCCATCCGGTGTGCCCTGACAAGGCTCTTCAATACGTGGTGGCGGTGATCGGCGACTACTTGACGGAGCGCTCGATCGTGTATCCGGGACGATACACGACCGTCGTGCGTACAATGAACAGCGGGGTTCCACAGGGATTGGTACTCGGTCCGATCCTCTGGGACTTCGCGTGCGACGCCGTGTTGCGCACTTCCCTCCACCGCGGCCTGAGCCTGACGTGTTACGCGGACGACACGCTGCTGATGGCCGCCGGGTCGAGTTCGGTGGAGGCCACGCTGCGCGCGGAGAGCGGCGTGGCCCACGTCGCGAATAGCATCCAGCGTCTGGAGCTGAGTATCTCCCCCGAGAAGACCGAGGCAACATGGTTTTGCCATCGGCATCACGGGAAGCCGCCCAAGTCCCTGACGCGCGTGGGGAACGTCGAGGTCGATGTACGGGACCGGATGAAATACCTCGGTCTCGCCGTCGACAGCCACTGGAAGTTCGAGGAGCATTTTCTCGCGCTGGAACCACGCCTGGAAGGTACGGCGGGGCGCTGTGTCGCCTGCTACCGAACCCGAGTGAGCCAAAAGGGAGGGTGCGCCGCCTCTACACGGGAGTCGTTCACTCGGTTGCACTTTACGGGGCTCCGATCTGTTCAGACGACCCGGTCGCTAGCCCGCGCAGTCTGGCGATTCTCCGGCGATTCTCTCAAGGGATGGAGATCATGGTCGTGCGCGGATACCGCACGATATCTCACGAGACGGCGATGGTCCTGGTGGGTGTTGCGCCGTCCGAAATGCAAGCGGTGGGGGTGGCCCTTATCTACGGTCTCCTACACGCTAGCAGCGTCGGTGCTCCTGAAGAAGGGGCCGTTTCGTTGTGGCGAAGGGTCCGACAGACCGTATTGACCGTCTGGCGTGCTCGGCAGAGGAAGCCGAGCAGCCGGCGGCACCGGGTGATCGATGCTGTGCTCCCCGTGCTGGATGCATGGGGGCGCAGCGGCAGCCGGCACACTTTCCGCCTGACACAGGTGATAATCGGGCACGGATGCTTCGGGGTGTACCTGTGTCGTATCGGGCGGGAACGTGCGACGCGGTGTCATCACTGCGGGGAAGGGCGGGACACGGCTCAGCACAAGCTGGAGGAATGTCCGGCGTGGGCTCGCGAGCGCCGGATACTTTGTCGCGTGGTGTGTCGGGATCTTTCACTCTCCGTCGTCGTGGCGCGGACGACGGAGAGCTTAGGTGCGTGGCGTGCGTCGCCTCCTTTTGAAAGGCGGTTATGTTACAGAAGGAGGCCGCGGAGAGGGCCCGCGAGCGTAGCGTGTGCTTCTTGCGCGTTGGGCGGCGGGGGCTGCAAGCGCGGCGCCGGTGGGCGGCGCGCGAACTGCCGAATGTGTTAACGCGTTAGACCTCCGCCTTCGCAAGCGACTATGTACCTACGGCCGGGGAGGCCGTCTCTCTCTCCCGTTGTAACCTAGGTAAGTGTGACCACGGGCTGGCGTGTGGGGGTGCCATCTGTTCGAGAGACCGTGTTCCGGGCGCGCGGCGTCACGTGGTGTTCGCGCGGCGTCCGCAGGGTATGCGTGCGTTGCGGTGCGTTGGTATGCGTGTTGTGTGTGCCTGTAATCGACCCGTCACGCGCGCATGGACATGATCGTTTCGTGTGCGATTTACCGTCGTGCCGGGAGGGAGCTGCAGTAGCGTCGCGGTGGCGCCCTGGCAATTTCGTCGCCGCGAAATCCAGGGCTCACCGAAGTGCTCTAGTATATTCTGCTTCACTCTGGCGAGGCCAGATTTATTGGTCTCGGCAAGTCAGTCTGAGTTAGGTTGCATTTGCTTATGTTAAGTTTGGCTAGCTTAGGATAGGGTACCATTGACTTCTGTGCTACATACTGACTTTCAGTGGAATTTTCTGCTCTACTGTACTTTAATATGCCCTGCTTGTCTCTGGGCAGGCCAGCAGTAGTGGACGCGGAATGTTTGGTTCAACTATGCTACGTTTGGTTTGCTTGGGTTAGGATAAGTTCGGTTAGAATGGCTTTAACTTTTGTGCTATAAACTGCTATGCGGTTGATTTCTACGCTCTACTGAGCGCTCGTATATTCTACTTAGGTATTTGGAGGCCAGCTGTAGTGGTCTTGGCACGATAGGTTGTCCTATGTTACGCTTGCCTTGGATAGGTTTTGACAGGTTCGGTTAGGATAGCTTTGACTTTTTCGTTATATACCGTTATTCGGTCGATATCCGTTCACTGAACTGCTCTGATAGCATCTGCTTCAATCTGGTTGGCCAGCAAGAGCGGTCGTGTCGCGTTTGATTGGGACAAGTTGCGTTTGGTTATGTTACGTTAGTTTAAGTTTAGTCTGGATGGCTTTGACCTTTGTACTGTACGCAGCCATTCCGCTGATACCTGCGCTCTGCATTGCTGCACTAACAACTGCGTGTCTCTGTGGAGGCAAGCATTGATGGTCGTTGCACGTTTGGTTTAGCTAGGTTACTTTCGGTTTGGTTAGGTTAGGTTAAGCTTGGTTAGGATGGCTTTGACTATTGTGCTATACACTGCTATTCGGTGGATTTCTGCGCTCTTCGCCGCCCTACAATGCTCTGCTCGGCCCTCGGGAAGCTAGCAACCGTGGTCGCGGCACGCTAGGTTGAGTCAGGTTGCGTTTGGCTGGTTCAGGGTACGCTTTGTTATGTTACGATATCTTTGACTTTTGTATTGCACACGGCTACTGTGTGGACTTCTGCGCCATTCTTTGTGCTATCGCTTTCTGCTAGTCTCCGTGGACGCCAGGAGTACTGCTCTCGTCACGTTAGGTTTAGTTATGTTACGTTTGGTTTGGTCAGGCTTGGTTATGTTTGGATATGGTAGTTTTGACCTTTGTGTTATACACTGCTATTCTGACGATTTCAGCGTTCTACATTTCTCTGCTATACTCTGCTTAGCTCCCGTTATTCCAGCAATAGCGGTCGTGGCACGTCGGGTTGCGTTCCGTAACGCCCACTCATGTCTCGTTTGGTTAGGTTAAGATTGTGTAACATTGACATTTGTGCTGTACACAGCCATGCTGCGGATTTCCGCGCTCTGCTTCGATCTAATATTGCCTGCTTTGATCTTTGAAAGCCAGAAATTGTGACCGAGGAGCGTTAGTCTGTGTTATGTTACGTTTGGTTAGATTAGGTTTGTTTCGGTTAGGTTGGGATGTCATTGACTTTCGTACCATACACCGCCGTCCTGTAAACCTCTGCGTTATAGTTTCCTTTAGTATGCCCTGCTTTGCAATGGGAGGCCAGCAATAATGGGCTAGGCACGTTAGGTTGAGATTGGTTGCGATTGGTTTGGTTAGGATAGGTCTGGTTTTCGTAGGATATTCTTTACTTTTCAGCCTTACACTTCAATGCAGCGGATTTCTGCGGCCTACTGTGCCCTAGAATACGCTGCTTGGCTCTGGCGAGGTCAGAGATAGTGGTCGCAGCACGTCAGGGTTGGTTAGGTTTCGATCGACTATGTTACGATTCTCTAGGTTAGGAGAGGATAGCTATGCCTCTAGTGCTATAGTCTACTATCTGGTGGATTTCAGCGCCCTATAGTGTTGAATATCCTCGGCTTCGCTCTGTCAAGGCCACCGATTATGGTCGTGGCACGTTATGGTGTGGCAGGCACGCATCGGTTATGTAGGGTCGGGATAAGTTTGGTCTGGATGGCATAAACTTTTGTGATGTACACTGCTATTCGATGTATCTCTTCGCTCTGGTATGCTATAGTATGTCCAGCATGACTCTGGGATGAGAAAAAGTAGTAGTCTCGGTACGTTAGGTTGAGTCAACCTACGTTTGGCTATGTTCCGTTGGTTTCGGTTATGTTTGGGTGGCTTAGGCTTTTCCGACATACACTGCGATTAAATGGATCTCTGCGGTCTACCCTCCAAGAGTGTTTCCCGCTTTACTCTGGGGAGGCCAGAAGTAGTGGTCGCAACACGTCAGTGTAGGTTAGGATACGTCCGGTTATATTACGATTCTCTAGGTTAGCTGAGGATAGCTTTGACTTTAGTGCCATATTCTGCTATTAGGCGGATTTCTGCTCCCGACAGTGCCTTAATATTTTCAGCTTGGCTCTGGGAAGGACAGAAATAGCGTTCTCGGCCCGTTATATTGAGTCATGTCACGTTTGGATATGTTTGGTCAAGCTAAGCTTGGTTAGAGTAGCCTTAACTTTTGTGCTGTACACAGCTACTCGGTAGATTTCTGCGCTCTACTGAGCTCTAGTATGTCCTTATTGGCTCTGGAGTGGCCAAAAATAGTGGTCACGGCACGTTAGGTTTAGTTATTCTACGCTGGGTGAGGATAGGCTAAGCGTGCTTAGGTCAGGGTGTCTATGACTTTTGCGCTGTACATTGCTATCTGGTAGCCTTCTGCGCTCTAATCTGCTGTGCTATATAATTCTCGACTCTGGGGAAGCCAGCAATAGTGGTCAGGGCACGATAGGTTTTGTTATGCTACGTTTGTTAATGTTACTGTTGTTTAGGGCAGGTTAGGTTAGCTTTGAATTTTGTGCTATATACCGCTATTCGGAGGATGCCTAAGCTATACATTGCTCTACTGCACTCTGCTCGACTCTGGGGACGCCCGTAATAGTGGTCTCGGCACGTTAGTTTGTGTTAAGTTTCGTTTGGTTATGCGACGTTTGGTTAGGTTACGATAGGACAGCTTTGGCTTTTGTGATATACACTGCTGTTCGGACGATTCCAGCGGCCCGCGTTGCTCTGCTGTACTGTGCATAGCTCTCGTAAGGCCAGCAACGGCTTTCATGGCACGTCAGTTTGTGTTACGTTACGTCTGCGCATGCTGCGATTGGCTAGGTTAGGATAGGATAGCTTTGACTTTTGCGCTATGCACCGCTGTTCGGTGGATTTCTACCCTATACATTGCTCTATAGCTTTGTGCTCGACTCTGGGGAGGACGGTAATTGTGTTCTCGGTTCATTAGGTCTAGTTAGGCTGCGTTTGGATAGGTTATGCTAGTTTGGGTTAGGTTCGGATTGCTTTAACTTTCATGCAATGTACTGTTGTTCGGTGAATTTTTGCGCTCTACTGTGCTTTCGCATGTTCCACTTGGCTCTGGGGAGGACAGCAACAGTGGTCCCGGCACGTTACGCTGAGATGGATAACGTCCGCTCATATTACGTTTGGTTACGTTAGAACGGGATAGCTTTGACTTTCGTGCTGTAAACTGCTATTCGGTGGATTCCTGCGCTCTACTGTCCTCCGATGTGCTCTGCTTGGCTCTGGCGAGGGCGGCAATAGTGCTCTCGGCGCTTTAAGTTGAGTTACGTTTCGTATGGCTTGGGTACGTTTGGTTAGTTTAGGATGGGGTAACCTTGACTTGTGTGCTGTACGCTGATATTCGTTGGTTTTCTGCGCTCTTCATTGCTCTACTATACTCTGCTCGATTCTGGGGAGACCAGCAATAGTGGCCTCGGCCAGTTATGCTTAGTTGGGTCACGTTTGGTTACGTTATGTTATTCTGGGTTAGGTTCGGATAGATTCTATTTCCGCGTAATGCGTTGCTATTCGGTGGACTTCTACGGACTACTGTACTCTAATACGTTCTGCTTGGCTCTGCGGAAGCCTGTAAGAGAGGTCTGGTAACGATAGGCTGAGATAGGATACGTTTGGCTAGGTTACGTTTGTCATGGTTAGGTTTGGATAGCTTCGACCTTTCTGCTATACACGGAGATTCCATGTATTTCTGCTCTCTACACTCCACTATTATGCTCTGTGGAGGCCAGCAATGCTGGTCGCGGCGCGTCTGGTAGAATTAGGCTACGTTCGGTAATGTTACCTCCGGTTATGTTAGGACAGGGTAGCTTCGACTACTACGTTAGGCACTGCGATTCTATGGATTTCAGGACTCTAATCTACCCGAATATGCTCTGCTTGGCGAAGTGGAGGCTAGCAATTTTGGACTCGGCACGTTACGTTTTGTTACTCTACGTTCGGTTAGGTTAGTTTAGGTCAGGATGGTTCAGGGTTTCTCTGACTATAGCGCTATACACTGCTATTTGGTCACTTCCTGCTCTCTTCTGTGCTCCAGTATATTCTGCTTGTCTCTGGGGAGGCAAGCCACTCTGGTCTCGGCACGTTATGATAAGTTAGGTTATGTTTGCTTATATTACGTTTGGCTAGGTTAGGACAGGATAGAGTTTACTTTTGTGCTATAGACAGATATTCGGTCGACTTCTTCACATTCTCTGCACGGTTCTGGGGAGGCCAGCAATAGTGGTCCAGGCACGTTAGGTTGAGTTGGGGTACGATTGATTAGGTTACGTTTGCTTGGATTATATCAGTATAGATTCGGGTTTCGCTCCATACGCTGCTATTTGGTGGATTTCTGCGCTCCACATTGCTCTACTACACTCTGCTCGACTCTCGGGAGGACGGCAATAGTGGTCGAGCCACGTTAGGCTGGCTTAAATTATGTTTGGTCAGGTTAGGTTACGATGTGTTATGTTCTGATAGCTCCGACTTTTGTGCTACACAATGCTATTCTATTGGCTTCTGCGCTCTTCATTGCTCGATCGCACATAGCATGTATCTGCGGATGCCAGGAATAATGCTCTCGGCACGTTAGGCTCTGTTATGTTACGCTTGGTCATGTTAGGTTTTGTTGGGTTTGGTGGGGATAGCTTTGACTTTTGCGCTATACGCTGCAATTCTGTCGATTTCAGGGTCCTACGCTGCTCTGCTACGCTCTGCTTGCCTCTCGTGAGGCCAGCGGTACTGGTCGTGGATACCCAGGCTCTGTTACGTTACGTCTGGGCATATTAAATTTGGATATGTACGGAAGTGATAGCTTTGGCTTTTGCGTTGTACACTGCTATTCGGTGGGTTTCGGCGCTTTACGGCGCTCTAGTATATTCTGCTTGGCTCTGGGGAGGCTAGCTACCCTGGTCTCTGCACATTAGGTTGGGTAATGCTGCCTCCGGTTATGTTACGTATGATTATTTTGGGAGAGGGTAACTTCGACTATTGTGCCATGGATTGCGATTCTAGAGATTTCAGCGCTCTACTCTCCTCTAATATGTTCTGCATGGCGATGGGGAGACGAGCAATTGTGGTCTCGGCACGTTACGTTGAGTTTGTCTATGTCGGGTTAGGCTTTGTTAGCTCGGGTTAGGTTTGTATATCATTGACTTTTGTGCTATATACTGCAATGCTGTGTATCACTACGACCTACTTTGCTCTAGTATAATCTGCTTGGCTCTGGAGAGGCTAGTAATAGTGTTATCGGCATGTTAGGTAGTGGTGGGCTACTCTCGGTTATGTTACGTTTGGTTACGTGAGGATAGGGTAGCTTCGACTGCTTTGCTATGCACTGCGATTGCGTGGATTTCTGCGCTCTACTCTCCTGTAATATGTTCTGCTCGGCTATGGGGAGGGCAGTAATATTGGCTGCGTCATTTTGGGTTGAGGTAGATTACATACGGTTAGTTTACGTTAGCATGGGTAATGTTTGGGTAGCTTTTATTTTTCCGCCATACCCTGCGATTCTATGGATTTCTGCGCCCTACTCTCCTCTAATATGCTCTGCATTGCCAGGGATGCCAGCAATAGTGATCGCGGCACATTACGTTGCGTTTGATGACGCCTGGTTTGGTTAGGCTTGCTAAGGACAGGACGGTATAGCTTTGATTTCTGTGCCATACAATGCAAATCGGTGGATTCCTGGGCTCTACATGGCCTTGCTATACTCTGCTCGACATTCGGGAGGCCAGCAATAGTGGTCGCCGCACTTTAGGTTGAGTTAGGCTGCGTTTGGTTAGGATGGCTTCGACTTCTACGCTATACGCTTCTACTGTGTGAATTTCTGTACTTTACACGGCGCTAATAATCTCTGGTTCCCTCTGGGAATGGCAGCAATGGTAGTCTCGACACGTTTTGTTAGGTTCGCGTAAGGCAGACTAGGTTAGCGTGTGTTCGACATTTGTGCTGTACATTGCCAGTCTATGGACTTCTACGCGCTACTTTCCTCTAATATGTTCTGCTTGGCGATGCGGAGGTCAGCAACGGAAGCCTTGGCACGTTAGTTTGCGTTGTCTCTCGTTTGGTTAGGTCAGATTAGGTCAGGTTAGTTTAGGATAGACTTGACTTCTGTGCTTTATACTACAATGCAGCGGATTTCTGCGCTCTATTGTGCTCTAGCTTATTCTCCTGGTCTCTGGAGAGACCAGTAATAGTGGTCTAGGCACGTTAGGTTGAGTTATGTTGCGTTTGGTTATGTTACGCTTGGTTAGGTTAGGATAGGATAAACATGAATTTTGTGCTATACACTGATATTGGGTGGATTCATGCGCTCTTCATAGCTGTACTATACACTGCTCGACCCTGAGGAGACCTGGAAGAGTGGTCTCGACTCGTCAGGTCGAGTTTGGCTACGTTTGGTTATATTACGTTGGTATATGTTAGGACAGGGTTGCTTTGGCGTTCGTATAATACACTCCTCTTCGGTGGATTCTTACGCGCTGTATTGCTTTACTATACTCTGCTCGACTGTCTGGAGTCAAGCAATATTTATCGCGGCACGTTATGTTGAGTTAGGTTAAGTTCGGTTATGTCATGTTATGTTAGGATAGGAGAACGTAGCTTTGACTTCCGTGCTATACAACTTTATTCGGTGAATTTTTGCGCGCTACTGTGCTCTATTGTATTCTGCTTGACCCTGTGGAGGCCAACAACTGTGGTCCCGGCACTTTGGATTTAGCTATATTACGTTTGGTTATGTTAGAATAGAATAGCTTTGTCTTTTGTGCCGTACACTGCTA
>NW_016963434.1:0-1216 GCF_001483705.2 Eufriesea mexicana
CCATCCATCCACCCAAACATCCATACATACATCAATACGTAAATCCACCCATTCATACAAACCAACGTATATACACACATACAACAATACATCTACACATACATCTATACATTCGTACATCCATGCACCCATCCATCCATGCATGCATCCGTTCATCCACCCATCCTGCCACCCACACTTCAGTCCATGCACACATCCATTCATCCACCCATACATCTATACATCCAAACCTCCATCCATCCATACATCCATCCATACATACATCCATCAATCCGTACCCCAATCCATCCTTACATCCATTCATCCGTACATACGCCCATCCATGCCTCAATCCATAAGTACATCCATCCATCCATACGGCCATCAATCCATACATTCATCCATCCATTCACCCAAGCTTCCATACATTCATCCAGCCATTCAACCACCCACCCAAACATCCATCGATCCATACATATATCCACCTATACATACATCCATCCATACATCCATACACCCAGACATCCATTCATCCATAAATCCTTCCATTCGTACGTCTACCATTCGGTGCATCCAGCCATCCGTGCATCCATACAGACATATATCCATTCAACCATACATTCATGCATCCCGACACCTGTACATCAACACATCCATCCATCCAAATATCCTGCCATTCACACATACATCCTTCCATACATCCATACATCCACACACCCATACATTCATAAATCCATACATCCGTACATATATACATCCATACATTCATACATCCACACATCCATATATCCATCCATCCATACATCCATACAACCCTACATACATCCGTACACACAGCCATTCATCCGTACATCCATACATTCGTACATCCATACGTCCATTCATCCATACATCCATACATGCATTCATCCATACATTGTTATATCCATAAATCCAAGCATACATACATGCATACATGCATTCATCCATCATCCATACATCCATACGTCCATCCATACATACATACTTCCATCCATACATCCATACATTCATACATCCATTCATCCACAAATCCATCCATCCGTACCTCCATCCATCCATACATCCATCCATACATACATCCATCAATCCGTACCCCAATCCATCCTTACATCCATTCATCCGTACATACGCCCATCCATGCCTCAATCCATAAGTACATCCATCCATCCATACGGCCATCAATCCATACATTCATCCATCCATTCACCCAAGCTTC
>NW_016963435.1:0-535 GCF_001483705.2 Eufriesea mexicana
GACTAATATCGTGGTGAGCTAACTTTCTGGCATAAATAAGAAGGAAAGATACTGTTGGCGTGCAATAGCCATTGCATTGATACAGAATCTGGCTGGAAAGTTCAATTTTGTTGACATTTTCGACTAATATCGTGGTGAGCAAACTTCCTTGCATAAACAAGGAGGAAAGATCCTATTGTCGAAAGATCCTATTGGCGTGCTGTAGCCATTGCAATGCTATAGAATGTGGCTGAAAAACTGAATTTTATTGACATTTTCGACTAACATCGTGGTGAGCTAACTTTCTTTCATAAATGAGGAGGAGAAATTCAATTCACATGCTATAGACTTCGCAATGCTATAGAATCTGGCTGGAAAGTTCAATTTTATTGATATTTTCGACTTATATTGTGGTGAGCTAGCTTGCTTGCATAAATAAGGAGGAAGATTCTGTTCGCGTGCTATAGGCATTACAATGCTGTAGAATCTGGAAGGAAAATAAAATTTTATGGACATTTTCGGCTAATCTCGTGGTTAGCTAACTTTCTTGCATATA
>NW_016963436.1:0-683 GCF_001483705.2 Eufriesea mexicana
TATACTATACAGACGTAACCGAACGTGACATAACCAATCTTAGACTAACTCAATCTAAAGCGTCGCGGCCACCATTACTAGGTTTTCCAGAGCAAAGCAGAGAATATTAGATCTCAGTAGAGCGCAGAAACACATCGAATAGCATTGCATAGCACAAAAGTGGTAGCCATACTTCCCAACGTCAATCCTAACGTGCCGATACCATAATTACTGCACTCCCCACAGCCAAGCAGAACATTATAGAGGAGAGCAGGGCGCAGAAATGTATAGAGTCGCAGTGCGGAGCAGAATAGTCGCGGCTACATACCCTAGCATGGCCAAACTTAACATATACGAACTAAGCGTGACTCAACCTATAGTTCCGAGGCCACTACTGGTGGCCACCCCAGAGCCAAGCAGAGCACACTACAGCACAGCGGAGCGCAAAAATCCCTCGAAAAACAGTTTATACCAAGAAAGGCGAAGCTCTCTATACCTAACCGGGACCAACGTAACTTAACCAAACGTAACATAGCTCAACCTAACGCGCCGAGGCGCAATTACTGTCATCTCCAGAGTCGAACAGAGCATTGTAGAGCAATAGCCAACTCCAGCATAACTTAAACAAACGAAGCTTCACTCATCGCAACGAGCTGCGACCACTATTGATGAACACACCAGGGCCAAGCGGAATATAGTGCAAC
>NW_016963437.1:0-969 GCF_001483705.2 Eufriesea mexicana
TTTCTTACATAAATAAGGAGGAAAGATTCCACAGGCGTGCTATAGCCATTACAATGCTATAGATGCTGGCTGGAAAATTCAATTTATTTACATTTTCGACTAATATCGTGGTGAGCGAGCTTTTTTGCATAAATAATGAGGAAAGACACTATTGGCTTGCTCTAGCCATTTCAGTTCTATAGAATCTGGCTGGAGCTTACATTTTTATTGACGTTTTCGACTTATATCGTGGTGAAATAACTGTATTACATAAATAAGGACGAAATGCTCTATTGGCACGCTATGCCCATTACAAAGCAAAAGAATCTGGCTGGAGAATTCAATATTATTGACGTTCTCGACTAACATCGTGGTGGGCTACCTTTCGTGCATAAATAAGGAGGAAAGATACTAGTGGCGTGCTATAGCCATTGCGATGCTACAGAATCTCGCTGGAAAATACTTTTTTGTTGACATTTTCGACTAATATCGTGGTGAAGTAACTGTATTGCATGAATAAGGATGAAATACTCTATTGGCGCGCTATGGCCATTACAATGCTATAGAATCTGGCTGGAAAATTCAATCTTATTTACATTTTCGACTAATATCGTGGTGAGCGAGCTTGTTTGCATAAATAATGAGGAAAGACACTATTGGCTTGCTATAGCCATTTCAGTTCTATAGAATCTGGCTGGAACATACATTTTTATTGACATTTTCGACTAATATCGTGGTGAAATAACTGTATTGCATGAAGAAGGATGAAATACTCTATTGGCGCGCTATGGCCATTACAATGCTATAGAATCTGGCTGGAAAATACAATTTTATAGACATTCTTGACTAATATCGTGAGCTAATATCGTGATGACCTAACTTTCTAGCATAAATAAGGTGGATAGATACAACTGGCGTGCTAAAGACATTGCAATGCTATAGAATCTGCCTGGAAAATACAATTTTATAGACATTCTTGACTAATATCGT
>NW_016963438.1:0-858 GCF_001483705.2 Eufriesea mexicana
CTCCACCGTATTTATGCAAGAAAGCTAGCTCGCCACGATATTTGTTGAAAATGTCTATAAAATGGAATTTTCCATCCAGATACTATAGAATTGCAATGGCTATAGCTGGACATTAGGATCTTTCGTCCTTATGTATGCAAGGACGGCAGGTCCCGACGATATCATTCGGAAATGTCGATAAAATTACATTTTCCAGCCAGATTCTGTATCATTGCAATGGCCATAGCTGGCCAATAGAATCTTTCCGCCGTATCTGTGCAAGAAACTTACCTCACCACGATATTAGTCGAAAATGTATATTAGTCGAAAATGTATATAAAGTTGCATTTTCGAGGCAGATTCTATAGCATTAGGACCTTTCCTCCTTATTTATACAAGAAAATTACCACACAATGATATTAGTCGAAATTGTTATTCAAATTGAATTTTCGAGGCACATTCTGCAGCATTTTAATGGCTATAGCACGGCAAGAGTATCTTTCCTCCTTATTTATACAAGAAAATTACCACACAATGATATTAGTCGAAATTGTTATTCAAATTGAATTTTCGAGGCACATTCTGCAGCATTTTAATGGCTATAGCACGGCAAGAGTATCTTTCCTCCTTATTTATGCAAGAAGGTTACCACGCTGCGATGTTAGTCGAAATTGTAAATAAAATTGTATTTTCGTGCCAGATTCTATAGCACTGCAATGGGTACAGCGTGCCAATATAATCTTTCCTCCTTATTTATGCAAGAAGGTTACCACGCTGCGATGTTAGTCGAAATTGTAAATAAAATTGTATTTTCGTGCCAGATTCTATAGCACTGCAATGGGTACAGCGTGCCAATATAATCTTTCCTCCTTATTTATG
>NW_016963439.1:0-630 GCF_001483705.2 Eufriesea mexicana
ATCTTCGACTAATATCGTGGTGAACTAATTTTGTTCAATAAATAGGGTGGAAAGATTCTATTGCCATGCTATAGCCATTGCAGTGCGATAGAATCTGACTGGAAAATTCAGTTTTATTGACATTTTCGACGAATATCGTGGTGAGATAATTTTGTTCGATAAATAAGGAGGCAAGATTGTTTTGGCATGCTATAGCCATAGCAGTGCCGTTGAATCTGACTGGAAAATTCAATTTTACTGACATTTTCAACTAATATAGTGGAGAGCTAATTTTCTTGCATAAATAAGGTGGAGAGACTGTATTGGCATGATGTAGCCATTGAAATTCTATAGAATCTGACTGGAAAATTCAATGTTATTGACTATTTCGACTTATATCGTGGTGAGCTTATTTTCTTGCGTCAATAACGAGGAAAGATACTATTGACATGCTATGGCTGGTCACATGCGATAGAATTTGGCTGGAAAATTCAATTTTATTGGCATTTTCGACTAATATCATGGTGAGCTAATTTGGTTGCATGAATAATGGGGAAAGATTCGATTGGCATGCTATAGCCACTGCAGTGCTGTACAATGTGATCCGAAAATTGAATTTGATTAACATTTTCGACTAATACCGTGGTGAGC
>NW_016963440.1:0-728 GCF_001483705.2 Eufriesea mexicana
CTATAGTGCGCTCTAGTATGCTCTGGTCGGCTCTGTGGAGACCAGCAATTGTGGTCGTATAGGAGGGGGGAGGGGGTAACGAAAATTATGCTAATGCTACGTTTGGCTAGGTTGGGATACAATAGCCTCGACTTATGTGCTATACGCTGCTATTCTGTGGGCTTCTGCTTGCTACTGCGCTATGACGAGTTATGCCTGGCCCTACGTAGTCCAGCAATATTGGTCTAGTCACGCTATGTTGAGCTACACTGCGTTTGTTAGGTCAGGTAAGGCCAAGTTAGGTTAGTGTATCTTCCTCTTTTGTGCTATGCACAGCAATGCGGTGGATTTCTGCACTCTGCTGTGCTGTAGTATATTCTGCTTGTTGCTCGGAGGACAGCGATAGTGGCCTCAACACGTTAGGGTGAGTTGTGCAACGTTATCTTACGTTTGGTGAGGTTATGGTCGGATATATAAGGCCTTTGTGCTGTACACCGCTATGCGTAGATTTCTGTGCTCTACTGTTTTCGAATAATCTCTTCTTGGCTCTGGAGTGTCCAGCGATAGTGGTCTCGACACGGTAGGTTGAGATATGTTACGTTTGATTAGGTTAGGTTAGGTTACGCGCGGTCAGGTTATATTTGACATTCGTGCTATACACTGCTATTCGGAGGACTTCTGCGTTCGACTGGGCTCTACTGCACTCTGCTTGGCCCTGGGGAGGCCAGCAATAGTGGTCGCGGCAAGTT
>NW_016963441.1:0-228 GCF_001483705.2 Eufriesea mexicana
TCCTTATTTATGCATGGATGTCAGCTCACCACAATATTATTCGAAAATGACAATAAAATTGAAATTTCCATCCAGATGCTATGGAATTGCAATGGCTATGGCTGGCCAATAGAATCATTCCTCCTTATTTATGCAAGAAGGTCACCTCACCACGATATTAGTCGAATATGTCAATAAAATTGAATTTTCGAGGCAGATTCTATAGCATTGTAATGGGTATAGCGTGCC
>NW_016963442.1:0-503 GCF_001483705.2 Eufriesea mexicana
CGTGGTGAGCTAATTTTGTTGCATAAATAAGGACGAAAGATGCTATTGGCATGCTATAGCGATCAGAATGCTATAGAATCTGTCCGGAAAATTCAATTATATTGATATTTTCTACTAATATCGTGGTGAGCTAATTTTGTTGCATAAATAAGGAGGAATGATTCTATTGTCATGCTGTAGCCATAGCAATGCTCTAGAATGTAACTGGAAATTGCAATTTTATTAACATTTTCGACTAATATAGTGGTGAGCTAATTTTGTTGCATAAATAAGGAGGAAAGATTCTATGGGCATGCTATAGCCATTGCAATGCTATAGAATCTGACGGGAAAATTCTATTTTATGGACATTTTCGACTAATATCGTGGTGAGCAAATTTTGTTGCATAAATAAGGAGGAGAGAAGAGATTCTATTGGCATGTTATAGCCATTCCAATGCAATAGAATCTGACGGGAAAATTCAATTTTATGGTCATTCTCGATTAATATCGTGGCGAGCTAAT
>NW_016963443.1:0-543 GCF_001483705.2 Eufriesea mexicana
TAACCGAACGTAGCCTAACTAAATATAACGTGCCTATGCCACCATTGCTGACAACCACAGAGACAATCGGATGCTACTAGAGGAACGCAGAGCGTAGACATCGACCGAATAGCGGTGTATAGCAGAAATGTCAAAGCAAACCCTACCAAATTTAACCCAACCTAACCTACCCAAACGTACCATAACACTGCCTAACGTGCCGCGACCACCATTGCTGGCGTCCCCAGGGTCAAGCAGATTACGATGGAGCACATAAGAACGCAGAAGTCCAGAGAATATCAGACTTGAGCACACGAGTCAAAGCTATCCAAACCAGACCCAACAAAACCAAACCTAACCAAACGTAATATAACTCAACCTATAGTGCGGTGATCAGTATTGCTGGCCGCCACAGAGCCAGGCAGAACATATTAGAGTAGAGGTGAGCGCCGAAATCCAGACGCCGCAGTGTACAGCTGACAAGTAAGAGCTACCCTAATCTGGTCCAAACAAGCATAACCTCAACGAACGTGACATAAT
This sequence comes from Eufriesea mexicana, assembly GCF_001483705.2. Lineage (NCBI taxonomy): Eukaryota > Metazoa > Arthropoda > Insecta > Hymenoptera > Apidae > Eufriesea > Eufriesea mexicana. The sequence goes on from NW_016963443.1 coordinate 520, forward strand.
TTAAGCTAATGAGCCTCGGCCGGT
>NW_016963444.1:0-491 GCF_001483705.2 Eufriesea mexicana
AGTACATTCGTGCATACATACATCCATACACACATCCTTCCACTCATCCATCCCTACATCCATACATACATCCATACAAACATACATACATACATCCATAGAAGCATACATTCATGCATCCATTCATCTGTACATCAATACATCTATCCATCCATATATCCTGCCAACTGCACATACATACATCCATACATCCATCCATTCATACGCCCATAAATCCATACACCCATACATCCATACATATATACATCCGTACATCCATTCACCCGTACATCCATACTTTCGATCATCCATCCATACACCCACACATCCATACATCCATATATACATCCAACCATCCATCCATACATCCATACATCCACACATCCATTAATGCATCCATCCGTTCATCCATCCAACCATACATACACCCATACATCCATCCATACATGCATCCATACGTCCATCCATCCATACATCCATCCATTCATTCATCCATCCATCCATACATCCAT
>NW_016963445.1:0-246 GCF_001483705.2 Eufriesea mexicana
TATATCTATGGATGTATGAATGGATGTGTGTATGGATGTATCTACGGATGTACGGATGGATGTTTATATGGATGTGTGTATGGGTTTATATATGGTTGTAGTTAAAGATGTATCTATGGTTGTATGTATGGATGTATGAATGGACGGGTGCATCGACGTTTGGAAGTACGGATGATAGGATTTATGGATGTATTGACGTGTGGATGTATGGATTCATGGATGGATGGTTGTGTGAACGGATGCGTG
>NW_016963445.1:305-581 GCF_001483705.2 Eufriesea mexicana
TATGGATGTATGTATGGATGTGTGTATGGATGTATGTATGCTTGTATGGACTTATGTATGTATGGATGTGTGTATGGGTGTATGGATGGATGGATGTATGGATTGATAGCCGTATGGATGGATGTATGTATGGATGGTTTGTGGTACGGATGGTCAGATGTATGGATAAATGGATGTACGGAAGAGTGGGTGTGTGGATGGGTTAAGGTATGAATGTATGTGTGGATGGACGTATGGATGTACGAATGTATGGATGTATGGTTGTATGGATGTAAG
>NW_016963446.1:0-565 GCF_001483705.2 Eufriesea mexicana
ACTATTGCTGGCCTCCTCAGAGTCGAGGAGATTGTAATAGAGCAACGCCGATCACAGAAATGCTCCGGATGGCAGTGCATAGCACAAAAGACTGTCCTACCATATCCTAACCGTTCCAAATGTAACATAACCAAACGTAGCCTATCTCAAAGTATCGCACCACGAACACAATCGCTGGCCTACCCGGGCTCGTGCAGAGTATAGTAGAGCACAGTAGAGCACAGAAATCCACCGCACAGCAGTGCATACCACGGTAGTCAAGGCTACCATATCCTAACCAAATACATAACGTAACCACACGTAGCATAACTCAATATAACGTGCCGGGGCTACTATTGCTGGCATCCCCAGAGCCAAGCAGAGCATATTAGAGCAACGCAGAGAGCTGAAACCCACCGAATAGGAGCGTACAGCACAAAAGTAGAAGATATACTAACCATAATAAGCCTAACCTTACCTAACCCTACGTAACGTAATTCAACGCAACGTGCAGAGGTCGCTGTTGCTGGCCTCCATATAGTCAAGTAGAACATATTAGAGCGCAATGGAGAGCAGAAATCCACCG
>NW_016963447.1:0-290 GCF_001483705.2 Eufriesea mexicana
GTCGAAAATGTTAATAGAATTGAACTTTTGAGGCAGATTCTGTTGCAATGCAATGGCTATAGCAAGCCGGTAGAATCTTCCCACCTTATTTGCGCAGAAAGGATTGCTCACCGCAATATTGGACGAAAATGTTATTAAGATTGAATTTTCCGGGCAGTATCTAAAACAATGCAATGTCTAGAGCATACCAATGGAATCTTCCTCCCTTACTTGTGCAGAAAAGTCTACTCAACAAGATATTAGTCGAATATGTCACTAGAATTGATCTTTTCTGACAGATTCTGTTGCAA